>NC_138770.1:507042523-507292523 GCF_965119305.1 Pelophylax lessonae | reverse complement strand
AACAAAAACAGATATAGATGATAACTCTAACCTTTTTTTTTTTTGTCAATCAGGCATTGTTGATAAAGACGTTCACATCCCATTCGATATGCATACCGAATGGGATGTACGTCTTAGCTGTATATATCCATCTAATCTCGAGTCTAGAGACTCCCCTAATCACATTGCGCCCTCTCTAGCTACTTTTGAATTTATCAATTACCAAAAAACACATTCCCTTCAGGATCCCTAGCATGATGAGTGTCATAATGCGTGGACAGGCTATGCTTGGGGTACCCCTTTAAAATATTGGCTACCTGCTCCTTCAACCTAACATGGAGCATACGTATAGTGTGACCTATATATTCAAGGCCACAAGGACAACGTATGAGTTAAACAACATATTTTGTTGTGCACGTAATGAAGGACTTAATGGCAAAGTGTTCATGGTGGAACTAGATTCAATATAATCTATTTTCCTACCTCTTTGTGCATTTATCTTGCAAATGGCGCATTTTCTGCAAGGAAACAAACCTCCCATACTTTGAAAAAAGGAAATGGTCCTAGGGGGGTCTATCACATTGGGGGCTACCTGCAGTCTTAGAGATGATCCCCCCAAAAAACGACAACAGGTAGATGAGGGCCTAAGACCCTATCGCTACGCAATACATCCCAATGTTTACATTTCATTTTTTTAACCAAATAATGTTGGGAAGAATATGACGAGAAAAAAGCATACTTGAAAGGGTCATTATTTTGATAGTTCTAGGTGCCAATAGGTCATCCCGATTCCTCTGATCAGCACAAATAAGTGCTTGATCCAACTCAGCTGAATCATAGCCCTTTTCAATGAACTGGTACTAAAGAGAGGGGGGTCTCACATAAAAAATTGTCACGATTTGTGCAATTCCTCTTCAACCTCAAAAATTTACTGACAGAGACGGACCTCAACCAAGCGGAATGATGACAACTACTCGTGTTCATAAATCCGTTCCTGTCAGTTTCCTTAAAGTAAGTAGATGTAACAATAGTCCTATTTACTACCTTAATCCATAAATCCAAGAAGTGAATCTCAGTTTTCCTAGATTCAAGCTGGAGGGCAATACCTCTATCATTCCTATTCAAGATGGTCACAAATTGATTTAGGGAATCAAAGTCCACATCCCAAAGAAGGAGGATGTCAACGATGAACTAGCTCTGGTCTGGACTCCTCCCACTTGGCCACGAAAAGATTATCCATACTAGGCACAAATTTCATGCCCATGGGCCACACTCCTATTCTGCAGATAATAGGAGCCCCCAAACCAAAAATAATTCTGTCCCATTGCAAAATCCAGTAGTGATGAAATCAAATTTCTCTGGACATCCGAAAGGTCATCTGATGTTATATAATGCTCAACAGCCTCCCTGCCATGATGGTGAGAAATAATTGTGTACAGAGAATAAACATCAACTATGGCGAGTCTATAGCTCTCTTTCCAACAATTTATGTAAACAGATGTTTCTCATACCGTGTTTTACCATAAATCTCTTCTGAATTAAAACATGAACCTTAAAGGATAAGTTCACCTTTGAGAACATGTTACATGTTTCACACGATTTTAGGGTGGAACATGTATCTTGTTCCCAATACTGCAGCCCCTGCCCACTGCCCCTCCCCCCCCTTCCTGTGGCAGCAGTACAGAAAAAAGTTTTACGTACTAGCTGTCCCTTTTTAAAATCAGAAAAAAAAATTACCGTAATTAATTAGGCCACACCCCTATGTCACATAACAAAAAAAAAAAAAATATAGAGAAAAAAACGTGGGGAGTTTTTTAGGCCAAGTTCGGAGATGATCAGAATATAACACTGTATGTTATTTATTAAACAAAGAGGTTCATAAAAAGAGACATGTAATTACATGCTCTGAAGAAATACATATATATAACAACAAAGAAAACAAAAACAAGATATAAGAAAACCGAGTGGTAGGTCTCAATAAAAGATGATGGAGAATGGTCCCTGCGCAGCCAACGCGTTTCACATGGTTCTGCCTCCTCAGGGCTCAAGAGATGACAAACCAACTAGTGTTCCCTTGTCTGTAAAATCATTAGGTGGGCAGGAGTCCTGCATGCGGGTACTGGTCATAGGCAGTATGTTGTCTTTAAGTAGAAATGTGAAGATATATACATATGTACCCTATATTTAGTATATAAAAGCGCATGTGTATGGAGGTATATATGCATCCCAAACATGTGGGATATTCTATATATTAGGGTACAAAATTAATAATATTATATCCCAAACATATTATGTCATTTCTGCATAGATGAAGTAATATGTTTCATCCTCACTGGGGGTCCTATGTATTATTCAGGCAGATGCTTGCATAAATATACTTGTCAAACAGACCACCAGTCCACCAGTCATAGTGGGGGAGACACCATAGGGAGTATTTACAAACTCCCTCCAGGAACCAATCCTTATTATACTCGTACGCGCCGCTCATTTGCCTGAACGTGTACAGAAAATAAACATCAACTGTGGCGAGTATATAGCTCTCTTTCCAACAATTTATGTAAACAGATGTTTCTCATATTGTGTTTTACAATAAATCTCTACTTAATTAAAACATGAACCTTAAAGGATATGTTCACCTTTGAGAACATGGCCGTGTCATTTATTCACACAGCTCTGTGTGTGCATAAACTACAAGCCCCAACATTCTTTGCGGTTGTCGGCTTTTAGTTATCAATGAATGCTGGTGCAATGCTTAACAGGCTCCAAAGGGAAAAAAAATATTTCTCTTTTGTTCATTGACGGACAAAGCACTCAATTTCAGAACCATAGGGTTATATTTCCCCCTACAGGAGTAGGACACTAGGCAGAAAAACAAACTTGGCGGAACTACCAGGGTCACAGCAGTTGCACTTGTGACTGGGCCCTGGCATTCTGCCATACTGGGAGGGGCCCCAAGACAGCAAGAAGAGCAGCGTGGATGCTCAGTGAAGAGCCTATCCTGGGTGCTCTTAATCTGTGCAGTGAGGGGGGGGGGGGGGAGGGGGGACGCCAAGAGAGCTTTTGTACCGCTTCTTCAGCCTGACAGGAGAGACTGTTATTCTCCATGATATGCATGGTGTGCCAATTCCCCAATACTACTGTTCCAGTCACTCAAACTTTGCCTTATCTCTCCCTCTTCCTGCAACTATTAATCACTCCCTTCCCACCCTCAGCATGTTCTCCTTCCCATGTCACTTCTTTTTTCTTGGTCTTACTTGGTCCGACTCATCTTCTACAGCAGTCTGCAAACCTCTCTCTACCTTCCCGGCACAATCATGAAGTAAGTTAGCACCGATCCATTTTTCCTGTCCACTTCATCCCTTCTCATTCTCCTATCTGCATTACCTCCCATAAATCTGAACTACACATGTACCTGCAGCCCCTGGTCCCAGCTCTGGACATTCCACACTCCCACATGTCTGACACCCTTTCCATCACAGTTTACTCCTCTACTAACTGTCCTGTCCCTACAGTGTAGCCTTAGCACTTTCTTGTACTCCTTCATGAACACAATCTTTCTACCTAGACCCCCATTTACTCACACTTTTTTTTTTTTATCCCTATCCCTAAGGCCCCTTTTTCATGGGTCAGGCTCTGCCAGGAGTCCACCTGCTCAGCAGGTAATCTGTCCGCTGATCCCCGCTGAGCAGGCGGATGGCTGGTCTGCTCCGCTTATGCAGAGCGGACACAGACACGGCCCGCTCCCCTCTACGAGTGGTTGAATGCAAACAGATCACCTGTCCGTTTAAACCTGACTGCCCTCCAGATCGATCCACCAGACAGATGAGGAACAGATCCGAATCCATCTGTTTTTATCAAGTCGGGTTGGATGTAAATCGGCACATGTCTGCCTACATCTGCCTCTCCATATAGGAGAATGGAGAGTCCAATCGGGTCTGCCTAAAAGCGACAGTCAGTCAGTCCGCTTATGTGAATGGGGCCTAATAGTAGACTTACATAGGTGTGCTGCGGTTTGGCCGCAGTGTAAGTGTATGAGCAGTTTACAAGTGGTTTAAAGTACGCTCCTAATAAATTATTTTAGGACATGCGTTTTCATGAAAGTAGGGATGCACCGAAATGAAAATTTTGGGCCGAAACCGAAAATGCAGGATGCCATTGGCCGAAAACCGAAACCGAAAATGACTTTCCCCAAAAAAAATTTAAAATAGATAGAAGAGGGGCATACACCAAAAAACAGGCAGCAACGTACACCTGTCGCTGCCACCCTGTCACAGTATATGTACTGTGACGGGTTGGCAAGAGGTTAATTTAATTACCAATGGTATTTGTATTATGCAGCATGAGGGGGTTAATGTATTGTCACTGATGCATTAGTGACCGACCAGTGGCAGGTAATTAACCCTTTTGTGCTGCATTAGTGCAACCAGTATCAGTGTTAATTAACACTGGTTGCACTGATACTGGTTGCACTAATGCAGCACAAAGGGGTTAATTACCTGCCACTGGTCGGTCACTAATGCATCAGTGACAATACATTAACCCCCTCATGCTGCATAATTAATACAAATACCAATGGTAAGCTGCCTCAGCTATCACCCCCCCCTCCCCCCTCCTCTCTCAGCCTCAGCGTCCCTCTCCAACTCACTCAGCTCCTCCGGTCACTGTGTCCATTATTCAAATGTCCCGCCTCTGGCCGGCCGCCCGCCTCCCGGTGATGTCACTACTACTACGATCTGTCCATGAATGAACTGACACACCGGGCGGGCGAGCGGCCTCTAATAGCTGTCACTAAGAGCCGTTCACTTCTCTTCAATTCCCTGACAGTCCGAACGGCCGCTAATACATAGTACTATGTGATCCTTCCTGTCAGCTCAGCGGGACTATGACTATGTGTGAATGAGATCTGATCTGACCTGACACCGGGCGGGGGGGCGGGTTGGAGCGGCCGCTATTAGCTGTAACTATGCAAGCGCTTCACTTCCTTGTCAGGCATGTATCTCCGCTGACAAGGAAGTGAAAGGCTCACATAGTTACAGCTAATAGCGGCCGCTCCAACCCGCCCCCCCGCCCGGTGTCAGGTCAGATCAGATCTCATTCACACATAGTCATAGTCCCGCTGAGCTGACAGGAAGAATCACATAGTACTATGTATTAGCGGCCGCTCGCCCCGCCCTCCTGCCTGGTATGTCCATTCACTAATGCAGAGATCCTAGTAACAGGGACGTCATTGAGAGGCGGGCGGCCGGCCAGAGGCGGGACTTTTAAAACCTGCCCTGCGCTGCGCCCTCCTCCTTCCTCACGGCGGCCATATTAATTTCGGCACCGTTAACCCATTATCGGCCGAAATGAGAGAGGCTCATTTTCGGCCGATAATTTCGGTGGCCGAAATTTCGGTGCATCCCTAGAAAGTACATCAAATTCCTGTATGCTGCATATTTGATGTGCTTTCAGAAAACACACTGCCTAAAAGAATTCAATGGGAGCGCACCTAAAACCGCATGAAAATCACACTGCGGCCAAACTGCAGCACACTGATGTGAGCCCACTATAAGGCTAGGTTCACACCTTTGCATGTCAGGAATGTGCACAAAATTGTGGCTTTCCTGACACACAGAGAAAGGCATTGTGCTTTATTAGACACACAGCAGTGCCATTAATTGTTAATGGCACCCCATACATCTTCTAACACATGTATTTTCACATGCACCAAACCACATGATGTCAAATGGTGCCTCTGCCTCAAAAGTGAGCTATTAGGGGTCTGTTTAGAGCCCTGATGTTTCACCAAAGCCAAACAGGGCTGTTAAACATGTAAAAAATTCAATAAATAAATTCTGAAAACTGCTAAAAAAAAAAGTAAATAAAATAATGAAGGACTTGCTTTGGTCTCTGAAGAGCAATCACCATTCAGATTGCTCTTCATAGATAATTTGACAAGCAGTAAGGAGGAATTGTGTTGCCTCTGCACCACCTGATTTAACCCCTTCAACCCTGCACTTGAATGCCATAACCATGTGCATTGCACACAGTTGTGGGGCGCTTGCAAAGCAGCACCTTTCACTTGAATGGGTCGAGTTCAGCAGGGGGTATAATTCATGCCGCATGCCACTGGGTTTTTTGGTAAGGGCTTTTGGACCGATGGAAAGAGAAGGGGGGGGGGGTAGGGGTGGCCCCTCATAGTTTCTTGCACCAGGGCCCTGAAGCCTCTAGTTATGCCTCTGCACTAGGGCTGAACGATAGTCGATATGATATCGACTATCGCTCTGCAGCCTTAGGCGATACTCATATCGCCGAGGTCACGATATTTTGCATAGCAAGGGGAAGGGACTCGGAGGAGGACTCACAGACTTCTGTTAGGCAGGGACTCGGAGGAGAACTCACACATCCATCCCACTGCAGCCCGCCCCACACGTTCAGTGAGTCTCACTCTCCGCCCTAGTTTTCTCAATGGCACATTCAGGGAACCAATCACGCCGTGAGCAGCTGCACAGCTAACCAATCACGCGTGCCTGTACACCTGATTGGTTCCCTGTACCGCTACTCACGCCGTGATTGGTTCCCTGAATGTGCCATTGAGAAAACTAGGGCGGAGAGTGAGACTCACTGAACGTGTGGGGCGGGCTGCAGCCTGCAGTGGGATGGATGTGTGAGTTCTCCTCCGAGTCCCTGACTAACGGAAGTCTGCGAATGTGTGGGGCGGGCTGCAGTGCACGAGTGAGTAAGTGTATGCAGCTGTGCTGTGATCCTTTCCCGGCTCCTAGTCCACCGCTCCAGCCTCCTACCACCACCACTGTGAGAAAGACTGAATAATCCGAGTAATTGATTTGAGAGTACCATTATTAACCCTGACCTGCCCAGTGCCCTGTATCTGCAGTTAAAATTTAGAAGGCTGCCTGCATGCTTCATGATTTCCATTCCCAGCATCCTTCCCAATCCCTTGTTGACTTTAGCCTGGATTCACAGGTCCCTCAATATCGCAATATATATAGTTGAAAAAAAAATATCGCAATATATTTTTTTCCAATATCGTGCAGGCCTACTCTGCACCGTCCATAGATGTCAGAAGACACAGTGCAGTACACATACAGCTTAGAACACTATCTATACATGTCAGTACATGTGTGAATGTGTGCGGAGCAATGCCTCATGGGACATGCTATAAATATGCACTGTTACTGTAAAAATGACACTGGCAGGGAAGGGGTTAATTTTATTGGAGAGGGAGGGGTTAATGTATGCTTGGTGCTTACTGATGTGTGGGGGGAGGGAGGTGACTGAGTGACACAAGGACAGATCGCAGGTTCAGCTATGCTAAACACTCCGATCTGTCACTCCCTGTCACTTAGGAGATCCGCCCGCTCTGTTTACACAGGCGGGCGGATCTCCAAACTAGATTCCCCGACGATCGGGGAAGAGCGGCGGCGATCGCCGCCGCTCCTCCCCTGGCCTGACTCCCGCTGTGAATGAAAACAGCGGGAGCGCGCCGAGCGCCGCCTACTGGGGGAGGAGTCCGGCGACGTAGGTCTACGTCGCTGGACGATAACGAGCCACTGTGCCGCAGTAGAGGCACAGTGAGCGGAGTTAAAGTGGTTAATACCCTATACTACATTTAGCTATAAGCTTGCCCACTTTTTTAAAATTTTATTTTTCATGCTGCTTAGGCCTTATGCACACTGGATGTTATTAAAGCGCCAGTAGAAAGCTGTAGCTGTAGAACAGGGGTGTCAAACCTAATTTAATCGCGGGCCGCATCGGCATTATGGTTGCCCTCAAAGGGCCGGTTATATCTGTAGGATTTGACGTCCAGAGCACCCCACGCCCCCTTCCTTACAACACAATGCACACCTTTACCTTGTGTTGCTGCCAGAAGGAAGATGCGGGTGGATCTGGGAAGAAGTGCAGGGTCTGGGTGAGAACCAGAGGAGGGCTGGAGTCAGCTTCCAGAGTCTGCTGAATGCTGAAACCAGGGGAAGCAAAGGTAAGGTGGTGTTGCGGCTGCACAGAGGTGCAGGATCTGCAGGAGTTCTGCCCTCCTCTCTGCTGCCTACTGCTGGGAGGGGGGGGGGGGCAAAGATGAGCCTTTCTTCTTTCTGCAGTTGCATGATCTGGCAAAGGAGCTCTGTCCTCTCTGCTGCCGACTACAGAGACAAGGGGGGTGCCGCAGGAGAGGTGCGAGGGCCACGTGAAATGCCCTGGGGGGCCGCATTCGGCCCGCGGGCCTTGTGTTTGACACCTGTGCTGTAGAAGGAGTTTTTTCAGCATTTTTGCAGTAGCTTTTTTCAGCTGTAGCATTTTTTAGATTTTTTTTTTTTTTATATCCCAAAACTTTACTCCACAAAAGCTTATGGCTCAATGCTGATAAATGACAAATAGTAGCGTTTTTCAGCATTTTTAAGCTTTAATCAGAGTTAGAGCGTTTTTACAGCTGAAAAACTCTCTCAAAACCCACTAGTTCTGTTTTTTTTTTTTTTTTTTTTTTTTTTTTTTTTTTTACAGCCAGAAAACGTCCCTGCTAAAAACTGCTGATAACAGCCTATGTGTGCATGGACACATCGGATAACATGCTGGGGAGTTTATTGACTGCAGAAAAAAATGTCTGAATCCAAAAACAGCAGCTGTAAAAACATTCAGTGTGCATGAGGCCTTAGGTGCATGATAAAAAGCTACAGAATTAAACACTAGCAATCCATAGGATAACCTCTATATATTCAAACATAATATTGTACAAGACCTTGCCCTTTAAGTACCATTGGGCCTTGAATAAATATTACATTTGCTTTATGGATGTAATTGTACATTGCTAATACAATGTTTGGATATCTTGTATTACTTTCAAATCAGATTATACATTGTAGAATCTCAGTAGAGAAATGCTAATCAGTCAAGGCTTTTTTCCATTGTATTCCACTGTGTGCTGATAAAGGAGATGAGACAGATGGAAACATATGTGCAAGCACTTTCTCAGCACAGGATGACGTCAGGTGGGCCCACTGCAGATAAGATTAAAGTATGATTTATGTCAAACTTTGCACTATGATTTACTGATCTCTCTCTCTATATATATTATCTGTGTTATTTTGTATGCATTATTTCAGGCATCAGTTTATTTTGGAACAAGATGGTAATTCAAACAATAGTAAGGTATAGAAATGACTAAAAAATGTATGTAGTATATGTAAACCTTTTATAATAAATTTTTGATCTCATGTGTCCTGTTAAATATACCATTGAAATACAGACAGTCCTCAAGTTATGCTGGCCATGCACTATACGAAAAATCGTTCAAACTCATTTTCGAAAAAACGAACGCTCAGCCGTGAGAGCAAACGATCGCGCCATCATGTAATGACCGATAAATCGTTCAGCGGACATAAATCAGTTTTTTATAGGGGGAAAGTTTCCGCGCTATTGGAGGAAATTAAGTAAATAAATGACTGCAGCCTACCTCAAAAATATAGATAACTATATTTGGTAAATGTGAGGAAAGGGGAGGTAATATGGCGCTGTCAGGCTAATAAATAGGAAAAAATAAATAAATATGTCTTAAAGTGCACTGGTGATAGGTGAATAAAAATCAAAATATATAAAACTTCATATGGTGAATCCTTAAAAAGTGTAAATAAGTTTGAAGAATTTGGTAAAAAGAAATGTGTATCTATATAATGATAAATAGATAGGAAAATTAAGATATAAGTGATAAATTATTAAAAATCAATGTGTAATCTTAAAAATATATGTATGACTATATAAAAGAATTATAAAGTGGTGTTATAAATATCCTCCATATATACTTAAAGTGCTAATATATATTGTGCTAGTGGGCCAAACAATAAATAACTTTGTATAAATCTGTGCACATACAAATCATAAATAGTGTCCCAACAGTTTAAATAGCATAAATAAATAAATAAATATAAAGCGAATATATAGGAAAATTGTCCATATAAATAGCCAAATATTAAATGGTGCTACAAATATAGTTGAGTCCCAAGAAGGGTGATGAAGCAGGGATTTGACAGGATAAAATGGATTACAGGACTTCCAGACTGATGGGGGTGCTCAATACAGGAATCAGTGCTCCCCTCCTATTATTCCCGCACTCACCAGATGGTGGTACCCCCACAGGGGTAATCAGCGTTTGGGGTGACTCTCAGAGGTCCCTCCGAAGGTTGGCTAGTAATCCACTTAATCCCGACTTCGTATCTTACTCCAGGGGAAATTGATGAAAAATCCCTCCTCTTAGAGTACTCCAAAAATGTTTGAGAGATCCGGATGAGGAAAGAAAGAAGGGCTCCAATAGTGAAGTATTGCAAAAAATGGGTGCTTTATTCGTATAAAATTACCATACTCACATTTAATAGAAAAAACAGTGCATGTATGTCCTAGGGACCGCAACACCCTCGTGTGGCGGTAGTTCCGGGACGCGGTGCGTTCCACCGGCCGGATGTGCGTCTCAGTCAACAGGAAGCGGAACTGACGTAACCACGCTCTACGCGTTTCGTCATCAATGACGTCATCAGGAGCAGCGTATGGTCACGTCAGGTCCGCCTAGTGTTATACTTCCTGGTTGCCAGGCAACGTTAATTGCAAATTCATGACCGCCAATAGGAAAAAAACCTCTTCGGCGCGTCATGAGTTGCCGGGCAAGGACATATTTAAACATTTAGAGAAAAAGGGTTAAAACAGACATAAATTCTATTGGTTAAAAAATAAAGCATCATCTGTTACTAAGTGGAATTGAAGTGTCTAACAATGGTAAAATAGGATACGATGTATAAGTGCCAACGGAACTATTATATATTTAGAAAGGCTTAATGGAATGTAAGCGATAAATACTAGAAATTTATAAAAATATATATAAATTAAATATAAAAACAACTTCATTATTGATTAATAATTGGAGATATCTTAACACTAAGTAAATGGATACTAAAAATAAATGTAATTGGACCAAAGTCCATTAAAGGTGCGTCCGTGCAGTTTTAAGGTAATAAGACAAAAATCTATAAAATCAATTAACGGGAGGAATATTTTATAGAAATAGCTTATAAATTACCATAACTAATATTATTTAAATATGTTTTTAGAGGAGGCGTGTTTATATCGCATCTATACAGTGGGAACTACATATTAATCATCTTTATATATAAATTTGGACCAACTACAGAGATCATTTATAGTACTACAGCCTATTATATAAGTGTGATGTTTTACATATTGGCTTAGATTTCTTCCTAATTTTAAATAGATATATTGTACTTTAAATGGCATGTAGGATGATAAATATAATTAATAGGAAAAATAATATCGAGTTAATAAATTATGTGATTCCTAAATTTGAGGGAGGATAAAAAATGCATATCTAACATATGTATATGATTAAGGGAGCTATGAGGTACAAAGAATTAAAAAGGTCTTACTATAGGCTTATGTATCTGATATAAAGCAGTTTAAGTCTATATCCAGATTGAGTCCCCCCGGCTGGAGGGACTCAAGCTGGTATATCCAGCGTGTTTCATTCTGTGAGATCTTACGAGTTTTGTTCTCCCCCCTCCAATGTTCTTTAATGGAGTCGATAGCATAAAAGATAAGACCCTTTGGATTTTTTCCATGTACATCACGGAAGTGCCTTGACAAGCTATGTTTCGGGAAACCTCTTTTTATGTTTCCTATATGTTCCCTGATTCTCACTAATAGAGGCCTTGTGGTTCTGCCCACATACTGAAGTTTACACGGACATTCAATCACGTAAGTGACGTGCGTGGTATGACACGTGATTAAGTCCCTTATTTGGAAAGTTCTTCTGTTTACCGTAGACTTAAAATGTGTGGTTTTTTTCTTTTGTGCAGGGTTATTTTTGCAGGCTAGGCATTTCCGACATCGAACAAACCCCTTCAATTCAGGGAATATTCTAACTTGTTTAGGTGGATCTACCACATTATGTACAAGTTTATTTCTTAAAGTAGGTGCTTTTCGGTAAATAAACCTCGGTTTTTTTGGTAAAATCTTCGTTAAAACTTTGTCAGATTTTAAAATAGGCCAGTATTTCCTAAAAATCTTCTCCACTGACCTGTATTGTTTATTAAAACCGGTAATAAAAGCACAATTAAAATCCTCATCTTTATTCTTGTCCTTTTTTCTTAATAAATTCTCCCTTGGTAAATCTCTGATTTTATTTTTAGTTGTTTCTAATACTGTTTTATTATATCCTTTCTCCTCAAATCTTTTGGTGAGCTTTTCTGCTTGTATCTCATAATCTTCTAATTCTGTGCAGTTCCTTCTGATCCTCATATACTGCCCTTTTGGTATATTCTGGATCCATTTTGGGTGATGACAGCTAGCCGTGGGAATGTACCCGTTCTTATCCGTTGGCTTGAAAAAAGTCTTTGTATGTACATCATCCTTAACTTTAAAAATCTCCAGGTCTAAAAAATCAATTTTTTCTGTATTAAAATTTGCAGTAAAATTAATTCCATAAGGATTGCCATTTAGTTGGTGTATAAACAATTCCAGAGTTTCCAATGGTCCATCCCATACCATAATCAGGTCATCAATGTAACGACGGTAGAATACCAACTCTGGTGGATTCTTATTATATATCATTCTTTCCTCTAACATATTCATGAAGATGTTAGCAACACTGGGGGCATACCTAGCCCCCATGGCAACACCTTTTGTCTGTACGTAGAAGGTCTTGTCGTACCAGAAATAATTTTTTGCCATGGCTAGTTGTAGGCCTTCTAAGATATAATTTATTTGGACATGTTTAAGGTCAGTCTCTTCATGTAACGCCTTTCTGACACTATCCAGACCGTCCTTTTGGTCTATACTTGTATATAATGAGTTTGCATCGATTGTTGCAAGAATACATGACTCCCTGATTTTTACTTGTTGTAACTCTGTTAATAGCTGTGTGCTATCTTTCAGGTAAGATTTACCTTTGCATACCAGGGGCTGCAGAAATTTATCTAGGTATTCTCCTAGTCTAGAGAAGAGAGATCCAATCCCACTAATAATAGGTCTTCCTGGGGGTTTCTCCACCCTTTTATGTATTTTTGGAAGGTGGTAAATCACTGGGGTTTTTGTTGATTTTGGTAGCAAGTACCTGGCTTCCTTTTCAGTGAGTATTCCTAGATCTTGACCTTTTTTGATATACATCTCTAGTTTCTTGCGATATTCTTTCCTGGGGTTTTTCTTCAGCTTTTTATATGTGTCTGGAACACTTAAAAGATTTTTCATTTCTTCTTCATAGTCACGTTTATTTAAAATAACCAGACCTCCACCCTTGTCGGCTGGGCGTATTACAACTTCTTTCTTCTTTTCAATGCTCTCAATAGTTTCCCATATCTTGTTTTCTTTATTATTACGTATTTTCAGATTTTTCAAATCATATTCTACCATCTTTTTAAAAGCCTGAATACATTCATTATTTGGTGTTTTCGGATTAAAAATAGATTTGTTCCTTAGTTCCGTATGTCTAAAATGGGTATCCTTTGTAGATTTGGAATGTCCTTTTATGTTAAAAAACTTCTTTACATTCAGTTTCCTTAAAAATTTTTGAAGGTCTATGTATGCCTCAAACTTATCAAGGTTTTTGTTGGGGGCATATTTCAGTCCTAAATCCAAAACCGCTAATTCTTCTGGTGTAAAATCAATTCCACTTAGATTAAAAATTCCCGTATTTAAAACTCTCTCCTTCTTTTTCTTCCTCCCGCCCCGTTTACCTCTCCTCCGTTTCCTTCGTCCCATCGGTTGTTCCATGTGTATGGCCTCCCAGTAGTCTGTTGATATCTGTAGGGGTTCCTCCAGTTCCTCTGATAGGAGGTATTCTGGTCGTAATCTATTGGTCTTTGGAAATGCATTGGTCTTGGGGGTCCTCCCCATCCTCCTCCTCTCGGAGGGTTGAACCATCTTCCCTGTCTGGGGGGTCTCCCTCGGTTCATTCCCTGAAAAAAACTATTATCCCTATGGTCTTGGAATCTATCGTTCCTTCTGAATTCCCGTGGGGGATAGACTCTCCTATTATCCATTAATGGAGAGAACCGATTAGAGATGCTAATTGGATATCTGGGGGATTCATATCTCGAAGGTGGTGGTCTTCTAGGTCTGATGTTTCGGGGGCTTCTTGGTGGGAGTTCATAGTTGTCTGTTCTCCTTGGTGTCTCTTCTTCCATCTGTATGTTTTCTCTTGTTGGCCTGAATGAAAAATTCCTAGCTAAACTAGGAGTAGGAGTTTCGACTTCTTCCTCTTGTTCATCTTCATCTGGTGTGGTCTCTCTTGATGTATGTATCGGAGTATTAAGTGCTGGTATTTCCATAGCTTCATCTCTTATGGAATCCTGCCATTTATATACTTTATCGTTCTTATAGTCGAGAATATCCCTATTAAATTTCTTTTGTTTCTTTAGTTGTAAATCCTTATCATATTTAGATATGATTAGGGATAATTCTCTTTCTTTCTCATTGTATTCATTGGTGGTTGAGAAGGGAGTAAGGAGTGTTTTCAAACGAGTAATATTAGTTTCAACCTCCTTTAATTTATGTTTCCTCCTCCCGATAATTTGTCTGAGGAGTTCTGATTCGCATCTATTAAACAATTTAAACCAATCTTCCATGAGTCCTTGGTCAGTTATACCATCATTAGGATGTAATTCCCATCTTAGTTTGCGTGGGGTCATTTTTTCTTTTATATACATCTCTAAAGTGGAGATATCCCACCATACTCTTAATTGCTTTTCAAGATCGTGTCTGAGTTGTCTAAATAGACTATTGAGATCATGATTAGTGGTGGCCCTCTCTTGATTGAATACATCTTCTATATTAATTTCTCTATTTCCTATATAGCTAAAAATCTCCATAGCAGCAGAAAAAACACCTTTTCAGGGGTGTCAAATAAATATAGGGGGAAAGTTTCCGCGCTATTGGAGGAAATTAAGTAAATAAATGACTGCAGCCTACCTCAAAAATATAGATAACTATATTTGGTAAATGTGAGGAAAGGGGAGGTAATATGGCGCTGTCAGGCTAATAAATAGGAAAAAATAAATAAATATGTCTTAAAGTGCACTGGTGATAGGTGAATAAAAATCAAAATATATAAAACTTCATATGGTGAATCCTTAAAAAGTGTAAATAAGTTTGAAGAATTTGGTAAAAAGAAATGTGTATCTATATAATGATAAATAGATAGGAAAATTAAGATATAAGTGATAAATTATTAAAAATCAATGTGTAATCTTAAAAATATATGTATGACTATATAAAAGAATTATAAAGTGGTGTTATAAATATCCTCCATATATACTTAAAGTGCTAATATATATTGTGCTAGTGGGCCAAACAATAAATAACTTTGTATAAATCTGTGCACATACAAATCATAAATAGTGTCCCAACAGTTTAAATAGCATAAATAAATAAATAAATATAAAGCGAATATATAGGAAAATTGTCCATATAAATAGCCAAATATTAAATGGTGCTACAAATATAGTTGAGTCCCAAGAAGGGTGATGAAGCAGGGATTTGACAGGATAAAATGGATTACAGGACTTCCAGACTGATGGGGGTGCTCAATACAGGAATCAGTGCTCCCCTCCTATTATTCCCGCACTCACCAGATGGTGGTACCCCCACAGGGGTAATCAGCGTTTGGGGTGACTCTCAGAGGTCCCTCCGAAGGTTGGCTAGTAATCCACTTAATCCCGACTTCGTATCTTACTCCAGGGGAAATTGATGAAAAATCCCTCCTCTTAGAGTACTCCAAAAATGTTTGAGAGATCCGGATGAGGAAAGAAAGAAGGGCTCCAATAGTGAAGTATTGCAAAAAATGGGTGCTTTATTCGTATAAAATTACCATACTCACATTTAATAGAAAAAACAGTGCATGTATGTCCTAGGGACCGCAACACCCTCGTGTGGCGGTAGTTCCGGGACGCGGTGCGTTCCACCGGCCGGATGTGCGTCTCAGTCAACAGGAAGCGGAACTGACGTAACCACGCTCTACGCGTTTCGTCATCAATGACGTCATCAGGAGCAGCGTATGGTCACGTCAGGTCCGCCTAGTGTTATACTTCCTGGTTGCCAGGCAACGTTAATTGCAAATTCATGACCGCCAATAGGAAAAAAACCTCTTCGGCGCGTCATGAGTTGCCGGGCAAGGACATATTTAAACATTTAGAGAAAAAGGGTTAAAACAGACATAAATTCTATTGGTTAAAAAATAAAGCATCATCTGTTACTAAGTGGAATTGAAGTGTCTAACAATGGTAAAATAGGATACGATGTATAAGTGCCAACGGAACTATTATATATTTAGAAAGGCTTAATGGAATGTAAGCGATAAATACTAGAAATTTATAAAAATATATATAAATTAAATATAAAAACAACTTCATTATTGATTAATAATTGGAGATATCTTAACACTAAGTAAATGGATACTAAAAATAAATGTAATTGGACCAAAGTCCATTAAAGGTGCGTCCGTGCAGTTTTAAGGTAATAAGACAAAAATCTATAAAATCAATTAACGGGAGGAATATTTTATAGAAATAGCTTATAAATTACCATAACTAATATTATTTAAATATGTTTTTAGAGGAGGCGTGTTTATATCGCATCTATACAGTGGGAACTACATATTAATCATCTTTATATATAAATTTGGACCAACTACAGAGATCATTTATAGTACTACAGCCTATTATATAAGTGTGATGTTTTACATATTAGCTTAGATTTCTTCCTAATTTTAAATAGATATATTGTACTTTAAATGGCATGTAGGATGATAAATATAATTAATAGGAAAAATAATATCGAGTTAATAAATTATGTGATTCCTAAATTTGAGGGAGGACAAAAAATGCATATCTAACATATGTATATGATTAAGGGAGCTATGAGGTACAAAGAATTAAAAAGGTCTTACTATAGGCTTATGTATCTGATATAAAGCAGTTTAAGTCTATATCCAGATTGAGTCCCCCCGGCTGGAGGGACTCAAGCTGGTATATCCAGCGTGTTTCATTCTGTGAGATCTTACGAGTTTTGTTCTCCCCCCTCCAATGTTCTTTAATGGAGTCGATAGCATAAAAGATAAGACCCTTTGGATTTTTTCCATGTACATCACGGAAGTGCCTTGACAAGCTATGTTTCGGGAAACCTCTTTTTATGTTTCCTATATGTTCCCTGATTCTCACTAATAGAGGCCTTGTGGTTCTGCCCACATACTGAAGTTTACACGGACATTCAATCACGTAAGTGACGTGCGTGGTATGACACGTGATTAAGTCCCTTATTTGGAAAGTTCTTCTGTTTACCGTAGACTTAAAATGTGTGGTTTTTTTCTTTTGTGCAGGGTTATTTTTGCAGGCTAGGCATTTCCGACATCGAACAAACCCCTTCAATTCAGGGAATATTCTAACTTGTTTAGGTGGATCTACCACATTATGTACAAGTTTATTTCTTAAAGTAGGTGCTTTTCGGTAAATAAACCTCGGTTTTTTTGGTAAAATCTTCGTTAAAACTTTGTCAGATTTTAAAATAGGCCAGTATTTCCTAAAAATCTTCTCCACTGACCTGTATTGTTTATTAAAACCGGTAATAAAAGCACAATTAAAATCCTCATCTTTATTCTTGTCCTTTTTTCTTAATAAATTCTCCCTTGGTAAATCTCTGATTTTATTTTTAGTTGTTTCTAATACTGTTTTATTATATCCTTTCTCCTCAAATCTTTTGGTGAGCTTTTCTGCTTGTATCTCATAATCTTCTAATTCTGTGCAGTTCCTTCTGATCCTCATATACTGCCCTTTTGGTATATTCTGGATCCATTTTGGGTGATGACAGCTAGCCGTGGGAATGTACCCGTTCTTATCCGTTGGCTTGAAAAAAGTCTTTGTATGTACATCATCCTTAACTTTAAAAATCTCCAGGTCTAAAAAATCAATTTTTTCTGTATTAAAATTTGCAGTAAAATTAATTCCATAAGGATTGCCATTTAGTTGGTGTATAAACAATTCCAGAGTTTCCAATGGTCCATCCCATACCATAATCAGGTCATCAATGTAACGACGGTAGAATACCAACTCTGGTGGATTCTTATTATATATCATTCTTTCCTCTAACATATTCATGAAGATGTTAGCAACACTGGGGGCATACCTAGCCCCCATGGCAACACCTTTTGTCTGTACGTAGAAGGTCTTGTCGTACCAGAAATAATTTTTTGCCATGGCTAGTTGTAGGCCTTCTAAGATATAATTTATTTGGACATGTTTAAGGTCAGTCTCTTCATGTAACGCCTTTCTGACACTATCCAGACCGTCCTTTTGGTCTATACTTGTATATAATGAGTTTGCATCGATTGTTGCAAGAATACATGACTCCCTGATTTTTACTTGTTGTAACTCTGTTAATAGCTGTGTGCTATCTTTCAGGTAAGATTTACCTTTGCATACCAGGGGCTGCAGAAATTTATCTAGGTAATTGGAGGAACATTGGAGGGGGGAGAACAAAACTCGTAAGATCTCACAGAATGAAACACGCTGGATATACCAGCTTGAGTCCCTCCAGCCGGGGGGACTCAATCTGGATATAGACTTAAACTGCTTTATATCAGATACATAAGCCTATAGTAAGACCTTTTTAATTCTTTGTACCTCATAGCTCCCTTAATCATATACATATGTTAGATATGCATTTTTTATCCTCCCTCAAATTTAGGAATCACATAATTTATTAACTCGATATTATTTTTCCTATTAATTATATTTATCATCCTACATGCCATTTAAAGTACAATATATCTATTTAAAATTAGGAAGAAATCTAAGCTAATATGTAAAACATCACACTTATATAATAGGCTGTAGTACTATAAATGATCTCTGTAGTTGGTCCAAATTTATATATAAAGATGATTAATATGTAGTTCCCACTGTATAGATGCGATATAAACACGCCTCCTCTAAAAACATATTTAAATAATATTAGTTATGGTAATTTATAAGCTATTTCTATAAAATATTCCTCCCGTTAATTGATTTTATAGATTTTTGTCTTATTACCTTAAAACTGCACGGACGCACCTTTAATGGACTTTGGTCCAATTACATTTATTTTTAGTATCCATTTACTTAGTGTTAAGATATCTCCAATTATTAATCAATAATGAAGTTGTTTTTATATTTAATTTATATATATTTTTATAAATTTCTAGTATTTATCGCTTACATTCCATTAAGCCTTTCTAAATATATAATAGTTCCGTTGGCACTTATACATCGTATCCTATTTTACCATTGTTAGACACTTCAATTCCACTTAGTAACAGATGATGCTTTATTTTTTAACCAATAGAATTTATGTCTGTTTTAACCCTTTTTCTCTAAATGTTTAAATATGTCCTTGCCCGGCAACTCATGACGCGCCGAAGAGGTTTTTTTCCTATTGGCGGTCATGAATTTGCAATTAACGTTGCCTGGCAACCAGGAAGTATAACACTAGGCGGACCTGACGTGACCATACGCTGCTCCTGATGACGTCATTGATGACGAAACGCGTAGAGCGTGGTTACGTCAGTTCCGCTTCCTGTTGACTGAGACGCACATCCGGCCGGTGGAACGCACCGCGTCCCGGAACTACCGCCACACGAGGGTGTTGCGGTCCCTAGGACATACATGCACTGTTTTTTCTATTAAATGTGAGTATGGTAATTTTATACGAATAAAGCACCCATTTTTTGCAATACTTCACTATTGGAGCCCTTCTTTCTTTCCTCATCCGGATCTCTCAAACATTTTTGGAGTACTCTAAGAGGAGGGATTTTTCATCAATTTCCCCTGGAGTAAGATACGAAGTCGGGATTAAGTGGATTACTAGCCAACCTTCGGAGGGACCTCTGAGAGTCACCCCAAACGCTGATTACCCCTGTGGGGGTACCACCATCTGGTGAGTGCGGGAATAATAGGAGGGGAGCACTGATTCCTGTATTGAGCACCCCCATCAGTCTGGAAGTCCTGTAATCCATTTTATCCTGTCAAATCCCTGCTTCATCACCCTTCTTGGGACTCAACTATATTTGTAGCACCATTTAATATTTGGCTATTTATATGGACAATTTTCCTATATATTCGCTTTATATTTATTTATTTATTTATGCTATTTAAACTGTTGGGACACTATTTATGATTTGTATGTGCACAGATTTATACAAAGTTATTTATTGTTTGGCCCACTAGCACAATATATATTAGCACTTTAAGTATATATGGAGGATATTTATAACACCACTTTATAATTCTTTTATATAGTCATACATATATTTTTAAGATTACACATTGATTTTTAATAATTTATCACTTATATCTTAATTTTCCTATCTATTTATCATTATATAGATACACATTTCTTTTTACCAAATTCTTCAAACTTATTTACACTTTTTAAGGATTCACCATATGAAGTTTTATATATTTTGATTTTTATTCACCTATCACCAGTGCACTTTAAGACATATTTATTTATTTTTTCCTATTTATTAGCCTGACAGCGCCATATTACCTCCCCTTTCCTCACATTTACCAAATATAGTTATCTATATTTTTGAGGTAGGCTGCAGTCATTTATTTACTTAATTTCCTCCAATAGCGCGGAAACTTTCCCCCTATATTTATTTGACACCCCTGAAAAGGTGTTTTTTCTGCTGCTATGGAGATTTTTAGCTATATAGGAAATAGAGAAATTAATATAGAAGATGTATTCAATCAAGAGAGGGCCACCACTAATCATGATCTCAATAGTCTATTTAGACAACTCAGACACGATCTTGAAAAGCAATTAAGAGTATGGTGGGATATCTCCACTTTAGAGATGTATATAAAAGAAAAAATGACCCCACGCAAACTAAGATGGGAATTACATCCTAATGATGGTATAACTGACCAAGGACTCATGGAAGATTGGTTTAAATTGTTTAATAGATGCGAATCAGAACTCCTCAGACAAATTATCGGGAGGAGGAAACATAAATTAAAGGAGGTTGAAACTAATATTACTCGTTTGAAAACACTCCTTACTCCCTTCTCAACCACCAATGAATACAATGAGAAAGAAAGAGAATTATCCCTAATCATATCTAAATATGATAAGGATTTACAACTAAAGAAACAAAAGAAATTTAATAGGGATATTCTCGACTATAAGAACGATAAAGTATATAAATGGCAGGATTCCATAAGAGATGAAGCTATGGAAATACCAGCACTTAATACTCCGATACATACATCAAGAGAGACCACACCAGATGAAGATGAACAAGAGGAAGAAGTCGAAACTCCTACTCCTAGTTTAGCTAGGAATTTTTCATTCAGGCCAACAAGAGAAAACATACAGATGGAAGAAGAGACACCAAGGAGAACAGACAACTATGAACTCCCACCAAGAAGCCCCCGAAACATCAGACCTAGAAGACCACCACCTTCGAGATATGAATCCCCCAGATATCCAATTAGCATCTCTAATCGGTTCTCTCCATTAATGGATAATAGGAGAGTCTATCCCCCACGGGAATTCAGAAGGAACGATAGATTCCAAGACCATAGGGATAATAGTTTTTTTCAGGGAATGAACCGAGGGAGACCCCCCAGACAGGGAAGATGGTTCAACCCTCCGAGAGGAGGAGGATGGGGAGGACCCCCAAGACCAATGCATTTCCAAAGACCAATAGATTACGACCAGAATACCTCCTATCAGAGGAACTGGAGGAACCCCTACAGATATCAACAGACTACTGGGAGGCCATACACATGGAACAACCGATGGGACGAAGGAAACGGAGGAGAGGTAAACGGGGCGGGAGGAAGAAAAAGAAGGAGAGAGTTTTAAATACGGGAATTTTTAATCTAAGTGGAATTGATTTTACACCAGAAGAATTAGCGGTTTTGGATTTAGGACTGAAATATGCCCCCAACAAAAACCTTGATAAGTTTGAGGCATACATAGACCTTCAAAAATTTTTAAGGAAACTGAATGTAAAGAAGTTTTTTAACATAAAAGGACATTCCAAATCTACAAAGGATACCCATTTTAGACATACGGAACTAAGGAACAAATCTATTTTTAATCCGAAAACACCAAATAATGAATGTATTCAGGCTTTTAAAAAGATGGTAGAATATGATTTGAAAAATCTGAAAATACGTAATAATAAAGAAAACAAGATATGGGAAACTATTGAGAGCATTGAAAAGAAGAAAGAAGTTGTAATACGCCCAGCCGACAAGGGTGGAGGTCTGGTTATTTTAAATAAACGTGACTATGAAGAAGAAATGAAAAATCTTTTAAGTGTTCCAGACACATATAAAAAGCTGAAGAAAAACCCCAGGAAAGAATATCGCAAGAAACTAGAGATGTATATCAAAAAAGGTCAAGATCTAGGAATACTCACTGAAAAGGAAGCCAGGTACTTGCTACCAAAATCAACAAAAACCCCAGTGATTTACCACCTTCCAAAAATACATAAAAGGGTGGAGAAACCCCCAGGAAGACCTATTATTAGTGGGATTGGATCTCTCTTCTCTAGACTAGGAGAATACCTAGATAAATTTCTGCAGCCCCTGGTATGCAAAGGTAAATCTTACCTGAAAGATAGCACACAGCTATTAACAGAGTTACAACAAGTAAAAATCAGGGAGTCATGTATTCTTGCAACAATCGATGCAAACTCATTATATACAAGTATAGACCAAAAGGACGGTCTGGATAGTGTCAGAAAGGCGTTACATGAAGAGACTGACCTTAAACATGTCCAAATAAATTATATCTTAGAAGGCCTACAACTAGCCATGGCAAAAAATTATTTCTGGTACGACAAGACCTTCTACGTACAGACAAAAGGTGTTGCCATGGGGGCTAGGTATGCCCCCAGTGTTGCTAACATCTTCATGAATATGTTAGAGGAAAGAATGATATATAATAAGAATCCACCAGAGTTGGTATTCTACCGTCGTTACATTGATGACCTGATTATGGTATGGGATGGACCATTGGAAACTCTGGAATTGTTTATACACCAACTAAATGGCAATCCTTATGGAATTAATTTTACTGCAAATTTTAATACAGAAAAAATTGATTTTTTAGACCTGGAGATTTTTAAAGTTAAGGATGATGTACATACAAAGACTTTTTTCAAGCCAACGGATAAGAACGGGTACATTCCCACGGCTAGCTGTCATCACCCAAAATGGATCCAGAATATACCAAAAGGGCAGTATATGAGGATCAGAAGGAACTGCACAGAATTAGAAGATTATGAGATACAAGCAGAAAAGCTCACCAAAAGATTTGAGGAGAAAGGATATAATAAAACAGTATTAGAAACAACTAAAAATAAAATCAGAGATTTACCAAGGGAGAATGTATTAAGAAAAAAGGACAAGAATAAAGATGAGGATTTTAATTGTGCTTTTATTACCGGTTTTAATAAACAATACAGGTCAGTGGAGAAGATTTTTAGGAAATACTGGCCTATTTTAAAATCTGACAAAGTTTTAACGAAGATTTTACCAAAAAAACCGAGGTTTATTTACCGAAAAGCACCTACTTTAAGAAATAAACTTGTACATAATGTGGTAGATCCACCTAAACAAGTTAGAATATTCCCTGAATTGAAGGGGTTTGTTCGATGTCGGAAATGCCTAGCCTGCAAAAATAACCCTGCACAAAAGAAAAAAACCACACATTTTAAGTCTACGGTAAACAGAAGAACTTTCCAAATAAGGGACTTAATCACGTGTCATACCACGCACGTCACTTACGTGATTGAATGTCCGTGTAAACTTCAGTATGTGGGCAGAACCACAAGGCCTCTATTAGTGAGAATCAGGGAACATATAGGAAACATAAAAAGAGGTTTCCCGAAACATAGCTTGTCAAGGCACTTCCGTGATGTACATGGAAAAAATCCAAAGGGTCTTATCTTTTATGCTATCGACTCCATTAAAGAACATTGGAGGGGGGAGAACAAAACTCGTAAGATCTCACAGAATGAAACACGCTGGATATACCAGCTTGAGTCCCTCCAGCCGGGGGGACTCAATCTGGATATAGACTTAAACTGCTTTATATCAGATACATAAGCCTATAGTAAGACCTTTTTAATTCTTTGTACCTCATAGCTCCCTTAATCATATACATATGTTAGATATGCATTTTTTATCCTCCCTCAAATTTAGGAATCACATAATTTATTAACTCGATATTATTTTTCCTATTAATTATATTTATCATCCTACATGCCATTTAAAGTACAATATATCTATTTAAAATTAGGAAGAAATCTAAGCTAATATGTAAAACATCACACTTATATAATAGGCTGTAGTACTATAAATGATCTCTGTAGTTGGTCCAAATTTATATATAAAGATGATTAATATGTAGTTCCCACTGTATAGATGCGATATAAACACGCCTCCTCTAAAAACATATTTAAATAATATTAGTTATGGTAATTTATAAGCTATTTCTATAAAATATTCCTCCCGTTAATTGATTTTATAGATTTTTGTCTTATTACCTTAAAACTGCACGGACGCACCTTTAATGGACTTTGGTCCAATTACATTTATTTTTAGTATCCATTTACTTAGTGTTAAGATATCTCCAATTATTAATCAATAATGAAGTTGTTTTTATATTTAATTTATATATATTTTTATAAATTTCTAGTATTTATCGCTTACATTCCATTAAGCCTTTCTAAATATATAATAGTTCCGTTGGCACTTATACATCGTATCCTATTTTACCATTGTTAGACACTTCAATTCCACTTAGTAACAGATGATGCTTTATTTTTTAACCAATAGAATTTATGTCTGTTTTAACCCTTTTTCTCTAAATGTTTAAATATGTCCTTGCCCGGCAACTCATGACGCGCCGAAGAGGTTTTTTTCCTATTGGCGGTCATGAATTTGCAATTAACGTTGCCTGGCAACCAGGAAGTATAACACTAGGCGGACCTGACGTGACCATACGCTGCTCCTGATGACGTCATTGATGACGAAACGCGTAGAGCGTGGTTACGTCAGTTCCGCTTCCTGTTGACTGAGACGCACATCCGGCCGGTGGAACGCACCGCGTCCCGGAACTACCGCCACACGAGGGTGTTGCGGTCCCTAGGACATACATGCACTGTTTTTTCTATTAAATGTGAGTATGGTAATTTTATACGAATAAAGCACCCATTTTTTGCAATACTTCACTATTGGAGCCCTTCTTTCTTTCCTCATCCGGATCTCTCAAACATTTTTGGAGTACTCTAAGAGGAGGGATTTTTCATCAATTTCCCCTGGAGTAAGATACGAAGTCGGGATTAAGTGGATTACTAGCCAACCTTCGGAGGGACCTCTGAGAGTCACCCCAAACGCTGATTACCCCTGTGGGGGTACCACCATCTGGTGAGTGCGGGAATAATAGGAGGGGAGCACTGATTCCTGTATTGAGCACCCCCATCAGTCTGGAAGTCCTGTAATCCATTTTATCCTGTCAAATCCCTGCTTCATCACCCTTCTTGGGACTCAACTATATTTGTAGCACCATTTAATATTTGGCTATTTATATGGACAATTTTCCTATATATTCGCTTTATATTTATTTATTTATTTATGCTATTTAAACTGTTGGGACACTATTTATGATTTGTATGTGCACAGATTTATACAAAGTTATTTATTGTTT
Organism: Pelophylax lessonae; assembly: GCF_965119305.1. Taxonomy (NCBI): domain Eukaryota; kingdom Metazoa; phylum Chordata; class Amphibia; order Anura; family Ranidae; genus Pelophylax; species Pelophylax lessonae. The sequence continues at coordinate 507,266,798 of NC_138770.1, read as the reverse complement.
GGCCCACTAGCACAATATATATTAGCACTTTAAGTATATATGGAGGATATTTATAACACCACTTTATAATTCTTTTATATAGTCATACATATATTTTTAAGATTACACATTGATTTTTAATAATTTATCACTTATATCTTAATTTTCCTATCTATTTATCATTATATAGATACACATTTCTTTTTACCAAATTCTTCAAACTTATTTACACTTTTTAAGGATTCACCATATGAAGTTTTATATATTTTGATTTTTATTCACCTATCACCAGTGCACTTTAAGACATATTTATTTATTTTTTCCTATTTATTAGCCTGACAGCGCCATATTACCTCCCCTTTCCTCACATAAATCAGTTTTTTGTTCGTTATTTCACATATACCTAGTGCAAACAGTTTGGACAAGAAACACATTAAACTTTCAATTTATTGTTCGTTTGGCAGAACATTTCCAAACTTGTCCTTTGTTTTTTCGGCTCAAAAATGTCACAACCGATTACCGATTCGTGCCCATTAACTGGCCGAGAAACGAAAGCACTGTCCAAATGACCAAATTTCGGCTGATTTTTCATATAGTGTATGGCCAGCATTACACACATCTGACTTACATTCGACTCATACTTACAAACGGAGGGAGACAACAGAGGTGAGAGGAAATCTACCCCCAGGAAGGGAAATTCGCTCCTGTAAGGCCTCATGCACACTGGATGTTTTACAGCTGGTTCTGGGGGCGTCAGGCCCTTTTTTATTTATTTATTTTTTCTTGCCTCTAATTGCCCCTCCATGTTGGCCTATGTGTTCATCCACACATAGATTTTTAGTGGCATTTAGTGGTAGTAGCCTTTATAGGCTTTTAGGGCTCATGCACACTGCATCTCAAAGAAGCTGCTGCTACAGGCTTTTGAGCTTTTTGAGTTCTCATTTTCTCTACCTGGAAACTCCCCATCATGTTAGCCAATGTGTCCATGCACAGTATGCTTTTTCAGGTGATTACAGGCACATGCTGTTACAGGCAGAACCCCCCCCCCCCCCCAAATTTGCATTTTTGAAATGGGGTAGGTTTGTGAAAAAAAAGCTTATGCTCAAAGAAGCCCAATAAAAATGTGTCTAAAAGCACAAAGCTTCTTCAAGCTGAAATAAAAGTTCAAATGCCGGTAAAAACAGCTTTTTTTAGCTGCAGTGTGCAATGAGCCCTTAGAGACAGGAATAAGAAAAGGCCCACTGCCAGTGCGCCCAGGAGCAGCAGAGTTTAAGGCAGAAAAAACTTGACGCTACTAAAAGCTGCTGAATGCTCCTAAACACTAGTGCTTGAGCATTAATTAATTTCATCGGCCAGAATTCATTATTTATTCTGGACAAAGAAATTAAATAATGCCCAAGAGTTTGACGCTTGTAAAAGCTTTAGACACTTTTACAAGTATGAGGCAATTTTTCGGGAAAAAAGCTGCTGGCTTCTAGGAGAGTTAAAAAAAACGTCTTGTGTGCATGAGGCCTAAGTGTTATCATGGGAAAAAGCTGTCTACACTGAAGCTTTATTACCAATCCTTGTTTCACAACAACCCAACATTTTTGAAATCGAATTGTCATAGGGACAGAAAGTGAGGTGAAATCTTCTGAACAGGGGACACAGACAGCAAAGCAAACACTACAGGGGTTTTAAGCCATCCCTATGCTATGTATCCAAAACGTAAACATTTTGTTTGGCTGCAGTTACACTATGTAGCTTTTCCAACTTGCATACAAATTTACCTTCAAGCACGACTAAGACCCCATTCACACTAGCGCGACTTGTCAGGCGACTTGGTCGCCTGACAAGTCGCGGTGGGTCGTCTGCCATTGATTAGCACAGGACCCGTTCTAATAGGAGCGTCACAAGTCGCTCCGACTTAGAAAAAGGGTCCTGTACTACTTTGGGGCGACCTGGAGGCGACTTGCATTGACTTCAATGATATGAAGTCTGTGCATGCCGCTCCGAGGCTGTGCGCCGCGACTTCACAGGTCGCCCCAGCAGGTCGTGTCGCGCCAGTGTGAATGGGCGCTTAAGGCAATTTGTTTTAAGTTTTGGACACAGTGAGGATGGATTAGAACACCTGTTAGTTTTTGTTGCTGTCTGTGCCCCCATTCACCCTCTCTATTTTTCCTGTTTACCATTATCATTGAAAGTAAAAGAAAATCCCAAATGTTGGGTTGTTCCCAGAAAAGTAATTGAGGGGAATGATAAAACACAGTGGACCAGCAGATGACATGGCTCCCCAAATCCCTGACTGTGGAAAATGTTGCATTTTATTTGGAAATGAAGGTCCCAGAGTCTGGAGGAAGAGTGGAGAGGTAAATAATCCAAGTTGCGTAAGGTCCAGTGGGAAGTTTCTACAGTTGGTGATGATTTGGGGAGCCATGTCATCTGCTGGTGTTGGTCCACTGTGTTTTATCAGGTCCAAAGTCTACGCAGCCCTCTAGCAGGAAATTCTAAGCACTTCATGCTTCCCTCTTCTGACCAGCTTTATGAAGATGCTGATTTCATTTTCCAGCAGGACTTGGCACCTGCCCACACTGCCAAAACTACCAATACCTGGTCACATGATCATGGTATCACTGTGCTTGATTGGCCAGCAAACTCGCCTGACCTAAACCCCACAGAGAATCTGTGGGGGTATTGTCAAGAAGAAGATGAGAGATACCAGACCCAACAATGCAGAGGAGCTGAAGCCCGCTATCAAAACAACCTGGGATTCCATAACATCTCAGCAGTGTCACAGGCTGATCGCTTCCATGCCACGCCACATTGAGGCAGTAATTGCTGCAAAAGGGGCCCAAACCAAGTACTGATTGCGTATGCAAGCTTATACTTTTCAGAGGTCTGATATTGTTCTATGTACACTCCTTGTTTTATTGATTGCATATACTATTCTAATTTACTGAGATTGTGGATTTTGGGTTTTCATGAGCTGTAAGCCATAATCATCACAATTATGACAAATCACGGCTTGAACTATCTTGCTTTGCATGTTAAGAGTCTATCTCATATATTAGTTTCCCCTTTTAAGTTGCATTACTGAACTAAATGAACTTTTGCACGATATTATAATTTTTCGAGTTTCACCTGTATGTGTTTGATAGGTGTAAATAAATAAATAAATCTGTTGACCCTGCCACATTTATTCTTATGAGCTGCGCTGGATTGATTTCAGAATTTTGTTGCTATGGGTGTTCTGTCCTGTGGTGTAGGGTCATTTATATTCATCTGCCTTCAGTGCTCCAGAACACATACTAAATAAGCTATACAGTATAAGGGTAAAATAAGCTATAAATTCTGTGAGTAGAGATAACCTCAAAGTTTGTTCTGAACATAAGGTCTTTTACCAGTTTTCCGGTAGCCAGGCCCCATGCATCATAGTGGTATTACTTCCGCTATTACACATGACCGCTTCCTCACTGTCAATTGTTAAGGACTCCAGCAGGTACAGGCACCATTGAGTCCTTAACATACAGTGATGTCACTGGCCCCATTTACTTACGTGCCCGGGAATCCCTGCCCATGCAAATGGGCATTTACTGCTGGCGGGCGGCTACCGCAGTCACTGTGATGTACCTGAATGTTGCGGTGTTCATGGGCACTGCGTGCGCACCCTGTGCTCAGTATCAAGCCACTGTGAGTGGCTCAGATATCACGTGATTGCTGTGTGATCACATGACATGTAACAAACAAGAATCCTGAATTGGCTTTATTATACATGGCCTTTTAACCACTTAAGGACCGCCCGCCGCAGTTTTACTGTGGCAGACTGGCCCTCCTGCACGAACCAATGTAGCCCTACTTCTGTCACGCCCCCACTCGGCAGCGGGGATTTCAATGCACTGGGCCGGCGGCTCCGATTGCCGTCGGCCACCCGCAATCGCTCCCCGCTGAGAGAGAAAGACAGCTATTGTAAACACAGCTGACCATTCTTCTCTCTGGAATGATCACAGAGCGCCTGTGATCCTTCTATATAGGATAACAGGTCATTTCAAAAGCCCAGCCCCCTACAGTTAGAAACACTCCCCTAGGCTTACATTTAACCCTTTGATCACTCACAGTTTTAACCCCGTCCCTGATAGTGTAATTATTACAGTAACAATGCATATTTTTAACACTTATTACCGTAGTAATATCACCGGTCCCCCCAAAAGTGTAAAAAATGTCAGGGGTCCGATCTGTCCACCGCAATGTCGCAGTCCCGCTAAAATTCGCAGATCGCCGCCATTACTAGTTAAAAGTAAATAAAATAATGACATAAATCCTTCCCCTAGTTTGTAGACGTGATAACTTTTGCGCAAACCAATCAAAATACGCTTATTGCGATTTTTTTTTTTTCTTACCAACAATATGTAGCAGAAAACAAATTGGCCTAAAATGTTAAAAAGATTGTTTTTTTACATTTTTTTTTTGGAATGTTCTATAACAGAATGTGAAAAATATTGTTTTTTTTTTTTTCCAGAATTGTCGCACTTTTTTCTGTTTATAGTGCAAAAAATTAAAATTGCAGAGGTGATCAAATACCACCAAAAGAAAGCTCTATTTGTGGAAAAAAAAAAAGGATATCAATTTTATTTAGGTACAGCTTCGCACGACCGCGCAATTGTCCGTTAAAGTAACGCAGTGCCGAATCGCAAAAAATGGCCTGGTCATTAAGGGGGCAAATCCTTCCGGTCCAAAAGTGGTTAAGTTATGTAATTTACTACGTGTTATTGGGGACATGTCTCTATAGATACAGTTGCCTTTACGAACTGTAGCTGTCAGTCTGCGATGGCTTGGTGGTTGCCTAGCTACCATCCAGATTGCTGATGACGACACATGGAGGAGTGGCTCAGTTCTTCCCATGTCATTCTCCATAATATTTAATTCATAAATATAATAATGCTAGCAAAAGTGTGCCTGTTCTTTGAATGGGATGAACACACAAGTGTAAGTTGGGGCAGTGGTTTTGTGTGGGGTTTAGTGTGGTTGCAGAAAAGTGTAGAGTTGTGCAGTGGTGGGGCAGAAGGTCATGTGTGTCAGTGCAGTGGTGTCATGCAGTGTCCCTTGCATCAGTGCAAGACTGAGCTGTGAGTGTCAGTGCAGTGGTGTCATGCAGTGTCCCTTGCATCAGTGCAGGACTGAGCTGTGAGTGTCAGTACAGTGGTGTCATGCAGTGTCCCTTGCATCAGTACAGGACTGAGCTGTGAGTGTCAGTACAGTGGTGTCATGCAGTGTCCCTTGCATCAGTGCAGGACTGAGCTGTGAGTGTCAGTACAGTGGTGTCATGCAGTTTCCCTTGCATCAGTACAGGACTGAGCTGTGAGTGTCAGCACATTGGTGTCATGCAGTGTCCCTTGCATCAGTGCAGGACTGAGCTGTGAGTGTCAGTACAGTGGTGTCATGCAGTGTCCCTTGCATCAGTGCAAGACTGAGCTGTGAGTGTCAGTACAGTGGTGTCATGCAGTGTCCCTTGCATCAGTACAGGACTGAGCTGTGAGTGTCAGTACAGTGGTGTCATGCAGTGTCCCTTGCATCAGTGCAGGACTGAGCTGTGAGTGTCAGTACAGTGGTGTCATGCAGTGTCCCTTGCATCAGTACAGGACTGAGCTGTGAGTGTCAGCACATTGGTGTCATGCAGTGTCCCTTGCATCAGTGCAGGACTGAGCTGTGAGTGTCAGTACAGTGGTGTCATGCAGTGTCCCTTGCATCAGTGCAGGACTGAGATGTGAGTGTCAGTACAGTGGTGTCATGCAGTATCCCTTGCATCAGTGCAGGACTGAGCTGTGAGTGTCAGTACAGTGGTGTCATGCAGTATCCCTTGCATCAGTGCAGGACTGAGCTGTGAGTGTCAGTATGGTGGTGTCATGCAGTGTCCCTTGCATCAGTGCAAGACTGAGCTGTGAGTGTCAGTGCAGTGGTGTCATGCAGTGTCCCTTGCATCAGTGCAAGACTGAGCTGTGAGTGTCAGTACAGTGGTGTCATGCAGTGTCCCTTGCATCAGTACAGGACTGAGCTGTGAGTGTCAGTACAGTGGTGTCATGCAGTGTCCCTTGCATCAGTGCAGGACTGAGCTGTGAGTGTCAGTACAGTGGTGTCATGCAGTGTCCCTTGCATCAGTACAGGACTGAGCTGTGAGTGTCAGCACAGTGGTGTCATGCAGTGTCCCTTGCATCAGTGCAGGACTGAGCTGTGAGTGTCAGTACAGTGGTGTCATGCAGTGTCCCTTGCATCAGTGCAGGACTGAGATGTGAGTGTCAGTACAGTGGTGTCATGCAGTATCCCTTGCATCAGTGCAGGACTGAGCTGTGAGTGTCAGTACAGTGGTGTCATGCAGTATCCCTTGCATCAGTGCAGGACTGAGCTGTGAGTGTCAGTATGGTGGTGTCATGCAGTGTCCCTTGCATCAGTGCAGGACTGAGATGTGAGTGTCAGTACAGTGGTGTCATGCAGTGTCCCTTGCATCAGTGCAGGACTGAGATGTGAGTGTCAGTACAGTGGTGTCATGCAGTGTCCCTTGCATCAGTGCAGGACTGAGATGTGACTGTCAGTGCAGTGGTGTCATGCAGTGTCCCTTGCATCAGTGCAGGACTGAGCTGTGAGTGTCCCTTGCATCAGTGCAGGACTGAGATGTGAGTGTCAGTACTGTGGTGTCATGCAGTGTCCCTTGCATCAGTGCAGGACTGAGCTGTGAGTGTCAGTGCAGTGGTGGCAAGCGGGGTCATGTGTATTGTTAGTGGCAGCAGATAGTTTAGGCTAGCTTCACCCCCCCTTACCTCCTTGGCTATTGTGCCATTGGGTCTTTTGACCTTCAGACACGTGTAGCATCTAGAAACCACAAATGGGCAGCACAGAAGGTGTACAGTGGTAATGGAGCATAAGCAGTCACTGTAATGGCTGGTACACACGATCAGAAAAGCAGATGAAAAATACTGCTTTCAAAGTGATCGCACAATAATCTGATTGTTGGTAGCTTTTGAGACCCTATCACGAAAGTTAATGCAAAATTAGCTGAAAGTACAAACACAAAAATTCTTCTCGTGCAATAGCAGAATGAACAATTTTTTATTTTTTAAATACAGTACTCGTCCAAAAGAAATTGCATGACTAAGACCATGCATGTTTTGAAAACGAAAGAATACATTATAATACAATACAAAACATTCCATTACTTACGAAGTTGTATTTTGTGGTACGAGACTTTTGTAAACCTACTGTATTGGTTTTCGATATGAGACTAGCATGCAAAAAAAAAGTATGATCATTCATCGGATATTCTCATTGTGTGTATTAAGGGAACCAATGGTGCAGCAAACATCCCCCTATTGCAATGAATATCTGTACACTGATATACAGTCTGCATCCAGGGTTGTACATGAATTTCCTTTTAACTTTATTGCTATCACAAAAGGTGAAAAAACCCTTGTGATAGCTTTGGGCAGTAGCAAGTACTCATTATGGAGATATCTGGGGTCTATTATGCTCCTTATATCTTCCCTGCCTTTCAAAGGATCTGATCAAACATAGATAATGTTTGATAAAATGCTTCTCTGGCTGTAATGGCTAGGGAAATACAGCTATGAAACCAGAAGTGACAAAATCCTTGTCACTTCTAGCTTTATTCATCACAGAGGATATTGGGACATGGATCGTCCTCCATTTCCTCTTTGGGCAGCTGACCTGACTGCTTATAGCAGTTCCAGGCTCCTTGGTAGAGCGGGAGAGTCCAGGAATAGGGTCAGAGGGCAGCAGGAGGAGGGGCTCCACAGCGCTGTAAATGTGATTGTGCCACTGTAAAGCCACCTGGATCATTTTTACAAAGCTGATCGCCAGCACAAAAAAAAAAAACAATATCAAGATCATGGCTATAGCTACTGCCATGATCGTGGTGTAACCGCTTACTGTCCAGGATGGTATATACAGTATCTCACAAAAGTGAGTTTACTCCTCAAATTTTTGTAAATATTTTATTATATCTTTTCATGTGACAACACTGAAGAAATGACACTTTGCTACAATATAAAATAGTGTGTGTACAGCTTGTATAACAGTGTAAATTTGCTGTCCCCTCAAGATAACTCAACACACAGCCAATAATGTCTAAACCACTGGCAACAAAAGTGAGTACACCCCTAAGTTAAAATGTCCAAATTGGGCCCAAGGTATCAATATTTTGTGTGGCCACCATTATTTTCCAGCACTGCCTTAAAGCGGAGTTCCAGGCACAAAATCGACCTTTTTTTTTTTTGTGCCCGTCCGCTTGGTCTCCTTCACCTGAAAAGGAATTGGATAGTTAGGTATATTTTTTTTTCCTACTCACCTTGTAATTGTAGATAGAATATACTCACCTATTCTTCACTTCCTCCCTCTGCGCCGCGGCTCCGCCGTCACTTCCTGTCTTGCGATGATTCCTGGGAGCTGAACGTCATCGCTCCCAGGAATCAATGCGACGGCACCGGCCCCGCTCGTCACTTCCGGGGCGACGCCGCATTCCCTGCTAAACAGCTTCTGGGCATGCCCAGAAGCTGTGGAGGAATGCGGCGCCGCACCGGAAGTGACGAGAGGGGTCGGTGCAGGCGCATTCTGGGAGAAGAAGACACGGAAGAGGACGCAGAAGAGGATCGCGCCGGCTTCAGCTGCCCACAACAGAGATGGCAATGCTGGAGAAGAAGTGAGTATTTCTTCTTGCAGGTAAGTGCGAACCGGGACAGATCAGAGGCTAGCCATTGTGGAATGTACTAGCCCTGACTGTCCCGGGGTATGTTTATTAAAAAAATGTTTCTGTGCCCGGAACTCCACTTTAACCCTCTTGGGCATGGAGTTCATACTGCCCTGCGGCCTAGTCTCTGAAGGGAGGGGGGGGATCATGCTCTGCTTCACTATGTCACAGTACATGTTGGCATTCATGGATCCCTCAATAAACTGTAGCTCCCCAGTTCCGGCAGCACTCATGCAACCCCAGACAATGACACTCCCACCACCATGCTTGACTGTAGGCAAGACACACTTGTCTTTGTACTCCTCACCTGGTTGCCGCCACACATGCTTGACACCATCTGAACTGAGAGCAGAGCTGGATTGAGATTGGGCTCAGGTAAGTATTTGGGGTGGGCTGGGGGGAGCTAAATATGAAAGTTTTTTTATCTTTATGCAGGGAATGTATTAAGGAAAGACCTTGTAAGTCAAAGTTATTGATAGGTCTAAATGGGATTGTATAGCCAAATTGTGCCCTGTACAATCTGCTTCAGAATAATTGTCCCTAATATCATGTTAGAAATAGTGGGGCTCCCTTTGCAGTTAATTTTTCAATGATAGTTTGTTACATGTATCACATGTGGATTTTCGTACACCCCTGATCCTCCTTTTGGCCAAGCAGCATTTTTTTGCTATAATAATTCCTTAAACATAACATCTGTTTCACAGCATATGCATACACAATGTAGAAATAAAATATCTTCATTAATCTTTCCACATGGACAACATTTGGATAAGCTGTAACCTGCAATCACTCCCAACACTGTTTATAAATGCCAACGTTTAGCAGACTGTGCGTGCATATTTTTGAGAGACAGGTTGCAGAAATACACAAATGGGTATGATGCTAGATATCAATTGTTGATTAATGTCATGACAGTATGAATTACCTGGAGTTATGTTGCTTTAGAAATCATAGTTGCATGTCAATATTGGAAGTCTGCTCAGCCTATTACTAAGTGGTTGCAGTAAAACTGGTGACCCTTAGTCACTCACATTTCAGTTAAATCTATTCTTAATCATGGTTTTAAATGGCTCCAAGATGTTTCTCTTTATAGTGCCATTTTTCAAGGCACACTGCTCAAGCCTTGGTTAGGCAGGTGTATGTGAAATATGGTTACACATTATTCTAGGGCTCTTGAATTTGTTATAATTTTGGAGCTGACCCTGGGGACCATCTCCTTGTTATAAAGTATCCATTTGGAGAAAGTAACCATCACAGTTTGATTACTATGGTTGTGTTATCATAGTTACACTTTAGGATACTGATTTTCTTTATTACAGCTTGGCACAACATTTTCCCCCATAATGGCATTATAGCTATTATAGTAGAGATAATGGGATGTGGTTGGGGCAGTGGTATGTGGTACAATATAGAACACTGATTTTAAAGAAAAGCTTCACTGAAGAAGTTTGGAAGCTGCCATTATACCAAAATACCATTTACTTGGCTGTTATGCTGATTGATTTAAAATGCTCTGAAGTCTTTCAAATAATGAATCCTCTCCACTTGGCTCTCCAATTTAGTATTAAAGGGTTGAATGATAACTTGAAAGAGTCCTCCTAAAATTATTAAAACGGATGCATTTTTTTTTCTATGAGCTTTGAATTCTGGGAGATTTATATGCTCAGTTTACTGTAATAAATTACTAAGACTTATTCATTTTCCACTGGACAGCCCAAGGTGAACTTTAAAGTATATGTGATCCCTTACCTGTTAAATAATCAATTCAGTTTAAAATTGAAATGCAAGGCAAAGCATTTGTATAAGTTTGTGTATGTGTATATATATATATATATATATATATATATATATATATATATATATATATATATATATATATACAGTGCCTTGCGAAAGTATTTCGGCCCCCTTGAACTTTGCGACCTTTTGCCACATTTCAGGCTTCAAACATAAAGATATAAAACTGTAATTTTTTGTGAAGAATCAACAACAAGTGGGATACAATCATGAAGTGGAATGAAATTTATTGGATATTTCAAACTTTGTTAACAAATAAAACACTGAAAAATTGGGCGTGCAAAATTATTCAGCCCCCTTAAGTTAATACTTTGTAGCGCCACCTTTATCCTCGATTACAGCTGTAAGCCGCTTGGGGGATGTCTCTATCAGTTTTGCACATCGAGAGACTGAAATTTTTGCCCATTCCTCCTTGCAAAACAGCTCAACCTCAGTGAGGTTGGATGGAGAGCCTTTGTGAACAACAGTTTTCAGTTCTTTCCACAGATTCTCGATTTGTATTTAGGTCTGGACTTTGACTTGGCCATTCTAACACCTGGATATGTTTATTTGTGAACCATTCCATTGTAGATTTTGCTTTATGTTTTGGATCATTGTCTTGTTGGAAGACAAATCTCCGTCCCAGTCTAAGGTCTTTTGCAGACTCCATCATCTCCTTAAAAAAATTAAAGGAACCCTTTGAAAACACTTTAGATCTCAATGGTGAAAAATATAATGCTGGATATCTATACTGATATAGACTGAGTAATGTGTTAGGAATGAAAGGATTCCACATCGGTTTGATATAAAATTAAAATTATCAGTCTACAGAAGGCTGAACTCAGACACATGCAGAAGGCTAGTCCATTTTGCTGAAGTTTCATTGCAGCAACTCAAAATGGTATTCAGTAGTTTGTATGGCCCCCATGTGCTTGTATGCATGCCTGAAAATGTTGGAGCATGTTCCTAATGAGATGACGGATGGTGTCCTGGGATATTTCCTCCCAGATCTTAACCAGGGCATCACTGAACTCCTAAACAGACTGGGGTGCAACCTTGCGGCATCGGATGGTCCGAAACCTATTGTCCCAGAGGTGTTCTATTGGATTTAGGGCAGGCGAGCGTGGGGGCCATTCAATGGTATCAATCGCTTCATTCTCCAGGAAATGGCTGCATACTCTCGCCACAAGAGGCCGGGCATTGTCGTGCACCAGGAGGAACCCAGAACCCACTGCACCAGCGTAGAGTTTGACAATGGGTCCAAGGATTTAATCCCGATTCCTAATGGCAGTCAGGGTGCCATTGTCTAGTGTAGAGGTCTGTGTGGCCCTCCATGGTTATGCTCCTCAGACCATCACTGACCCACCACCAAACAAGTCGTGCTGAATGATGTTAAAGGCAGCATAACGTTCTCCACTGCTTCTCTAGACCCTTTCACGTCTGTCACATGTGCTCAGGGTGAAAATGCTCTCATCTGTAGAATGCACAGGGTGCCAGTGGCGGACCTGCCAATTCTAGTGTTCTTGAACTATAGCTCCCCAGGCCAGAAAGCACTCATGCAGCCCCAGACCATGACACTGCTACCACCATAGTGGACTGTAGGCAAGACACACTTGTCTTTGTACTCCTCACCTGGTTGCCGCCACACATGCTTGACAACATCTGAACCAAATAAGTTATCTTGGTCTCATCAGACCACAGGACATGGTTCCTGTAATCCACTGTGCCTGGCAGTGAGCACAGGGCCCACTAGAGGACGTTGGGCCCTCAGGCCACCCTCATGAAGTCTGTTTCTGATTGTTTGGTCAAAGGCATTTACACCAGTGGCCATCAGATGTCATTTTGTAGGGCTCTGGCAGTGCTCATCCTATTTATCCATGCACAAAGGAACAGATACTGGCCCTACTGATGGGTTAGGGACCTTCTACTACCCTGTCCAGCTCTCCTACAGTATGTGCCTGTGTCCTGGAATCTTTTTGGAGCAGTGTAATATATGTATGTGTGTGTGTGTGTGTGTATATATATATAATATATATATCCCTCACATTTTTGTAAATATTTTATTCTATATTTTCAATTTTCATGTGAGAACACTGAAGAAATGACACTTTGCAACAATGTAAAGTAGGGAGTGTACAGCTTGTATAGCAGTGTAAATTTGCTGTCCCCTCAAAATAACTCAACACGCAGCCATTAATGTCTAAACCGCTGGCAACATAAGTGAGTACAGCCCTAAGTAAAAATTTCCAAACTAGGCCCAATTAGCCACCCCCCCTGGTGTCATGTGACTCGTTAATGTTACAAGGTCTCAGGTGTGAATGGGGGGAGAAGGTGTGTTAAATTTGGTGTTATCGTTCTCACTCTCTCATACTGGTCACTGGAAGTTCAACATGGCACCTCATGACAAATAACTCTCTGAGGATCTGAAAAAAAGAACCGTTGCTCTACATAAAGATGGCCTAGGCTATAAGAAGATTGCCAAAAACTTGAAACTGAGCTGCAGCGGTGATCAAGACCATATAGCCGTTTAATAGGACACTTTCCACTCAGAACAGGCCTCACCATGGTCAACCAAAGAAGTTGAATGCTCGTGCTCAGCGTCCTATCCAGAGGCTGTCTTTTGGAAATAGACGTATGAGTGCTGCCAGCATTGCTGCAGAGGTTGAAGGGGTGGGGGGTCAGCCTGTCAGTGCTCGGACAATACACTGCATCAAATTGATCTGAATGGCTGTCATCCCAGAAGGAAGCCTCTTCTAAAGATAATGCACAAGAAAGCCCGCGAACAGTTTGCCGAAGACAAGCAGACTAAGGACATGGATTACTAGAACCATGTCCTGTGGTCTGATGAGACCAAAATAAACATATTTGGTTCAGATTGTATCAAGCGTGTGTGGCAGCAACCAGGTGAGAAGTACAAAGACAAGTGTGTCTTGCCTACAGTTAAGCATGGTGGTGGGAGTGTCATGGTCTGGGGCTGCATAAGTGCTGCCGGCACTGAGGAGCTAATGGTGGATGGACTAATGTTGGATGAGATGGCCTGGCTCGCAGTCTCTGCTCTAATTCATCCCAAAGGTGTTCTATTGGGTTGATGCCAGGTCTCTGTGCATGCCATTCAAGTTCCTCCACCCCAAACCCACTCATCCATGTCTTTATGGACCTTGCTTTGTGCACTGGTGCGTAATAATGTTGGAACAGGAAGGGGGCCATCCCCAAACTGTTCCCACAAAGTTGGGAACATGAAATTGTCCAAAATGTCTTGGTATGCTGATGCCTTAGGAGTTCCCTTAACTGGAACTAAGGGGCATAATCCCCCCTGCCCCCTCCCAACAAATTTTTTGAACCATAAAATAAAATTGCAGCACAATTTTTTTTTCTAGTGAATTAAAGAAAAGTCCATTCATTCAAATCACTAAAAAAAATTTACCTCCTGAAATTTTTATTATTTTATGGTCACAAAGGGTTTGCAGTATGTTGCCTTTATTGTCAGCAACTTTAACCACTTCCCGCCCGCCCTATTACAAAATGACGGCGGGAATGTGGTTGTGTTATCCTGACCGGACGTCATATGACGGCGGCAGGATAACACAGCTCTGGGCGCCCCCCGGGGGCGCGCAGAGCGGCGATCGGTGATGCGAGGTGTCAGCCTGACACCCTGCATCTCCGATCTCGGTAAAGAGCCTCTGACGGAGGCTCTTTACCATGTGATCAACCGTGTCCAATCACGGCTGGTCACATAGTAAATAGGAACAGCCGTTGATCGGCTTTCCTTAGTTCGTGCCTGACAGGCACGAACAAAGGAGCGCCGATCGGCGGCTCCCCTGACAGGGGGGGGGTCGGCACTGGTAATCAGATCATTGATTACCAGTGCAGACCCTCAGGGGGGGGGATGCCACTAGATCCACCAGGGATGCCCACTATGACCCCAGGGATGCCCACTATGACCCCAGGGATGCCCACTATGACCCCAGGGATGCCCACTATGGCCACCAGGGATGGCAATCAGGGCTCAGGGAGCCCCCCATTGCCCTCCCCATCAGTGATGCCCACCAGTGTCCTCCCTATCAGTGCTGCCCACAAGTGCCCATCATTGCTATCCTTTAGTGTCGCCCACCAGTGCCCATTATTGCCCACCAGTGCCGCCTATCAGTGCCCATCAGTGCCGCCCGTCAGTGCCACCCATCAGTGCCCATCAGTGCCCACCAGTGCCGCCTATAAGTGCCCATTAGTGCCCGTCAGTGCCACCTATCAGTGCCCATCAGTGCCACCTATCAGTGTCCATCAATGCCGCCTATCAGTGCCCACCAATGCTGCATATCTGTGCTACCTATCAGTGCCGCATAGTAGTGCCTATCAGTGCCGCATATCAGTGCCGCCTATCAGTGCCACCCCATCAGTGCCTCCTCATCAGTGCCTGTCAGTGCAGTCTCATCAGTGCTCATCAGTGCAGGAAAAAACTTATTTATTTACAAAATTGTATAACATAAACAAAAAAACTTTTTTTTTTTTTCAAACTTTTCGGTCTTTTTTTATTTGTTTAGCAAAAAGTAAAAATCGCACAGGTGATCAAATACCACCAAAAGAAAGCTCTATTTGTGGGGGGAAAATGACATAAATTTGGTATAGGTACAGTGTTGCATGACCGCGCAATTGTCATTCAAATTGCAACAGCGCTAAAAGGGGAAAATTGGCCTGGGCAGGAAGGGAGGGAAGTGCCCTGTATTAAAGTGGTTAACCACTTTACCACTAGAGCATTTTGCTGTCTTACGTCTGGGCCACTTTTTGCGATTCGGCACTGTGCGAATTTAACTGACAATTGCGCGGTCGTGCGACGCTGTACCAAAACGAAATTTACGTCCTTTTTTTCCCACAAACAGAGCTTTCTTTTGGTGGTATTTGATCACCTGTGCGATTTTTACTTTTTGCGCTATAAACAAAAAAAGAGCGTTTGTTTTGAAAAAATAACAATATTTTTAACATTTTTTTATATGAAATTCCCCCCAAAAAAGATGTAAAAATCTAATTTTTTAAAAATTTTTGGCCAATTTGTTTTCTGCTACCTATGTTTGGTAAAAAAAAATCGCAATAAGCGTATTTTGATTGGTTTGCGCAAAAGTTATTGCGTTTACTAACTAAGGGAAAGATTTATGTCATTTTTGGTGTTTTTTTTTTTAACGAGTAATGGCGGCGATCTGCGATTTTTTTGCGGGACTGCGACATTGCGGCGGACAGATCGGACCCTTGACTGACATTTTTGACACTTTTGGGGGTACCAGTGACATTACTGCAGTAATCAGTGCTATAAATATGCACTGTTACTGTAAAAATGACACTGGCAGGGAAGGGGTTAATTTTATTGGAGAGGGAGGGGTTAATGTATGCCTGGTGCTTACTGACGTGTGGGGGGGGAGGTGACTGTGTGAGACAAGGACAGATCGGATGTCCAGCTATGCTGAACAGTCCGATCTGTCACTCCCTGTCACTGAGGAGATCCGCCCGCTCTGTTTACACAGGCGGGCGGATCTCCAAACTGGATTCCCCGACGATCCGGGCAGAGCAGCGGCAATCGCCGCTGCTCCTCCCCTGGCCCGACTCCCGCTGTGAATGAAAACAGCGGGAGCGCGCCTCCGGCGGCGCGCGAGCGCCGCCTACAGGGGGAGGAGTGTGGCGACGTAGGTCTACGTCGTCAGACCTACAAGAGCCACTTTGCCGCAGTAGTACTACGGTACTTAGCGGTAAAGTGGTTAACATAGGTGTTTAGCACTGCGTTTTTTCATAAGATTTGGACCAGTGCACAAAGCAAGATCCATAAAGACATGGATGAGTGAATTTGAGGTGGAGGAACTTTACTGGCCTGCACAGAGTCCTGACCTCAACCCAATAGAACACCTTTGGGATGAATAGGAGTGGAGACTGCGAGCCAAGCCTTCTTGTCCAACATCAGTGCCTGACCTCACAAATGCGCTTCTGGAAGAATGGTCAAACATTCCTATAGACACACTCCTAAACCTTGTGGACAGCCTTCCCAGAAGAGTTAAAGCTGCAAAGGGTGGGCCAACTCAATATTAAACCCTACTGACAAAGACTGGGTTGCCATTAAAGTTCATGTGTGTGTAAAGGCAAGCGTCCAAAAACCTTTGGCAATAATAGACACGCACACAGTATGTTACAAGGATTACATATGACAACACATGTTTTACATGCTACCATTTGTATTGAAGCTCGCTTCCTACTGCCTAAGCAGGGTGGTCTTTTTCTATAGTCACATCATCTTTACAACTCTTGTAATAACTGGGAACAGCATTATCTGAAATTACATTCTTGATGAAATTTGTGCACCATCAATATTAAAAAAACACTCTTCTGCAAGGAGAAGCGTGTTTTAATTTTTTATGTCCATTTTTGTAAATCATAGCTGACTGCAGATTTTATTAGACAGATTATTATTATTGTTATTTTCAAAAGGTAAAATGCAAAGCAATTATGAATGTTATGCAATTTTTTATAGGAAAAAAGCAGAGTTACCTTTATTTGGTCAGTGTCATATTACACAGGCATAAACTAAGTTTGTAATGTTTCCGTTTTTGTTGTGTTGATTTGGTTCTGATAACCTGTAGTGATTTTAGATTGCAGAGTAATTTGTATGGCTTGGTTTTCCAGACTATGCTTTTTTTCCCTGTAGATATCACATCCTTGCTACAGTTGCTTTTTGAAGGCAATTATGAGGCTATTGTACTCAGTCGACTGATGCAAGAGATCTTTAGTGCTCCAGACCCAGATGAAAAATTGGACTTTTACCTGGAGAGACAGATTTCTGCATTCCTGGACTCTCCCGCAGAGCTGAATTATGACAGGTAAACTTTATTTTATATACTGTGTACAATATTTTATATGACACTACTGGTAAATCTCATAGCAACAGATAACCAGTATTAAACTGGTAATGCAGGGTTAGCTGAAGCTGTTAAATATACATGTCATCATATCTTTTAAGCCTTGGTGTGTGTTGGCCAAACTTCACTTTTTCTAGTGCTGTAGATTTTTGCTTTTTATTTATTAAAAAAAATGCATGAAACAGTTTAGGAGTACAGTATATTGCAACTAAGAAAAAAATACAGATTGCTCTGGTTTTAAAGTTGACCTGTCACAAACCCACTTTATTCCCCGTACCTCCTACCCCTTGTAACTCCTTCTAGTTTTTATTAAGAAGAGATGCTTCTCTTTTGACCCGGGATTTCTCATACTGCTGCAGAGACCTGGAAGAGTTGACAGTTTGTGGATGTTGACAGGGGAGCAAAAAACTTCCCTGTCAACTAGGATACTGTACTTGCTGACCCCTTTTCATCAGTCTCCACTGTATGAAGAATAGGAAACCGCAAAAAACGTTTCCTTTGCATGTGCATTTGTTGTGCCAGCACTGGCACATTGAACACGTGCAAAACAGAAATGCTCTGCAGTTTGCTTTTTCATGCAGCTGTATGATCATGAAGCAGGACTGCATAGGAAGAAAGTCTAACCCAACATATGCCCTGCTATTAATGTCCTTCGCTCCTGGGCAATTAAGAGCTGCAGCACACAATCAGCACAACTAGCAGAGATAAGCCCCGTACACACGCATCGATTATTGGCCGGGAATTTTCGTCCGACGACCAATCTGCCGATTTTCGGCTTGTTGGTATGATGCTTCCGACAACCGACTCCGACCTTTCGGCTGAAAAAAATCTGGTGTGCAGGCTATAAAATTTTTGTTGACCGTCAACACAACGGCCGATTTTCCATCAGTCAGTACAGATTTTGGCAGACAAAAATCTGATGAGCAAGACTGGGCATGCTCAGAGAAGAAAAAACACACGGAAAGTAAACCAGCACATGACATCACTACTGAAGTAGATTTTTGTTGGCCGAGAAAATTTGTGTGCAGTCTAGGCACATTCCAACCAACAAAACACCACTCTGGACAAAAGTCGGATGATCGGTCGGCCGATAATCGTTGCGTGTGTACAAGGCATTAGACTCTCCAGCAATTTGTTTTTATAGAAGCCCAATGATTTCCATCACCCTGACAATATCTAGAACTGCGGGCAGAGAGAAAGAGGCAGCTAGGAAGCACAGCATAAGTTTATACATTCCTGTCCATGTCCAGAGCTCCTGGGCAGTTGGGAGCGGCAGGACATTGATGTGCAGAGTTAGTAAAGTGGAAAAGAGAGACATTCAAGTAGTTACGTTAGCCCACACAGCTGATGCTTTGCTTAGCTTATATCACCCTAACAGTGTCCTTGACTCCTAGATAATTAGGAGCTGCTGGACACATCAGCAAAGCTTCATTAGTGGACAGAGAACTGAGGAGCTGGGAGGCAGGGTTGTGTGTAAAATGACTCCAGCTCTATCCTACTACTGATTCTGCATGGGCATGTTGATGTCATTGCTTCCTGATTAGAGCATCTATGGGCTTTGAGGCTCGGGTTCACACACGCGATGTGGGAACCCTGCAAATCCACTGCGGCTTCCCGCATTGCATTCAAATCGCAGACAGCTCACACTGCCATATGCGAATCGCTGGGGGGGGGTTAATACAAAGTTAACGACACCCCCAGATCAGTTCGCTTATCGCAGTGCGAACTGACAGTTCGGACACGAATCTGATTGCTTTGGTGTGAACCACCATGTGATCCGATTCTGCTGCGGACCCAAAGAAGGGTCCTGTGCGTGTTCTGTTCAAATCCGATACGAATTCAGCCATACAATCTGTATGGCTGAATTTGCATTGCACAGACATCGCATGCGATTTTTAGAGCAGTGCGCTCCAAATCGCATGCGATGTCTGTCATCGCTATAGTGTGAACTAAGCATGCCAATATCTTCTATGCAGGATGTGGAAACCTTACAAGAGGATCTGAACAAAATAATGGGGTGGGCAACTACATGGCAGATGAGGTTTAATGTTGAAAAATGTAAAATAATGCACCTGGGCATTAGTAATGCGAAAGCAAGCTACTCTCTGGGGGGGGGGGGACCTCTGGGTGAGTCTAGGATGGAAAAGGACCTGGGGGTACTGGTAGAACACAGGCTTGGCAGTGGCATGCAATGCCAAGCCACTGCAAGCAAAGCCAACAGAATACTGGGATACAGAAATAAAGAGATTATTCTCCCTCTCTACAAGACTCTGATCCGGCCACATCTGGAGTATGCTGTCCAGTTCTGGGCACCGGTCCTCAGGAAGGATGTGCTGGAACTGGAGAAAGTCCAGAGAAGGGCAACAAAAATAATTAGGGGAATGGAGGACATCAGCTATGAGGAAAGACTACAAGCACTGAACTTATTCTCTCTGGAGAAGAAACGATTGAGGGGGGATATGATATCAATGTACAAATACTGTACTGGCGACCCTAGCATACAGAACAAACTTTTCAGAGAAAGGGAATACAATAAGACACGTGGCCACTCACTAAAACTTGAGGAAAAACGGTTTAAGCTAAAAATACGTAGGGGTTCTTTACTGTCAGAGCAGTGGGGATGTGGAATTCTCTTCCACAAGCAGTCGTATCAGCAGGGAGCATTGATAGTTTCAAAAAACTATTACATGGGCACCTTAAAGACCACAACATACAGGGATATACAATGTATGGTTAACAGCAAACACACATCATAGGTTGAACTGGATGGACTGATGTATTTTTTCAACCTCACAAACTATGTAACTATGTAACCGGGGCTGAGGGTTCCAGTGATGCTGCTGCACAAAGAGTAGGCACTGTTGTCCAGTCCCCTGCACAGGAAATTCTGGAGAAAAAGCCTCTGAAAGATGAAGAGGATAACACAACAATGCAGAACAAAAACTTTGAGGACACAGACTATAAAAAATGATCTACATTCCTTCCAAAAACTATTTTTGCCTACAGACAAGCTTTAACCACTTGAGGGTTTTGACTTGAATCAATATATCCTAAAAATAAAAAAAACATTGTCAAAGGCATTAGGGTGCTCTTTTACGTTTTGCTTTTCTCCCCATGCTGCCCACCCCCACTATTGTGGGCAATTATTCCAGGGATTGCTTCTACAGCAGAAGTGGCTTGCAAAATTCAACTGCTGCTGTGTGAAATGACACTTGCAGATAGCATGCAAATAAGCACAGCATGTGGAGAATATATTGTATTTGTCTTAAAGATAAGAATGGTCTTTTTTTAATGTTTTACTGCTTGATCACCTGTGTTGTTAATATTGGTATTAATTGTGGTAGTCACACGAGGTACAGCTGGCAATCAATTCTCAAATTTTATCTTTTTCATTTGATGGAATTTGTGAGTTTGTATTTTCTTGCAGATCGCTGAATTTTATATTTGATGCATAGCTACATTCATGTGAATTTTTCTCTAATTCCATAATTCCTAATTTCAATTCTTCATTTTCTTCTCATAATTGATCCTACTTTATTTCTCAATCAAATTGTCTCCAATAGTAACTGCATGAAATATTCAATTTATATTATTAGTTTCTAATTGGTTTTGTAACATTGCCTATGTCTTTTTGCGTCTATCAACTGCATTCCTTAACCTGGCAATTTCATTGTCCTTAGCCCTCACAGAATCTTCTAAATTCAAGCAACAAGATAACAAGCCCTGCACAATGCAACCTTTTCTCTTAGGATTATCATACATTATGTAATTTTCTTTTCTTCAACCATGGGTTTAAGTAAAGAAAATTGCTTGATTCCCTCATCAACACAGTATGCAAAAAACACTTAAAATCTGTCAAATTGCAGGGGCATCTCCTGTGCACAGCCCACTTAACCACTTCAATAGAGGGCACTTTCACCCCCTTCCTGCCCAGACAAATTTTCAGCTTTCAGTGCTCTCACACTTTGAATAACAATTGCTTGGTCATGCTACACTGTACCCAAACACATTTTTTATCATTTTTTTCACACAAATAGAGATTTCTTTTGGTGGTATTTAATCACCACAGTTGTTTTTTTTTTTTTTTTTTTTATAGAAAAAAAAAAAGCAAAAAACAATGTTTTTTGATTTTCTTTTATAACATTTTGCAAATAAGCAATTTATTTAATTAATATGGGCCAAAATATCTACTGCTACATATCTTTGGTAAAAATAACCCAAATTAGTGTATATTATTTAGTCTGTGAAGATTAGTCTACAAGCTATGGTACCAATCATTGAAAATTGATCACACCTAATGTAGCGACTGCCTATCTCATTTTTTGAGGCCCTGAAATATCAGGACAGTACAAATACCCCCCAAAATGACCTTTTTTTGGAAAGTAAACAGTCCAAGGTATTTAGTAAGAGGCATGGTGAGTTTTTTGAAGTTGTAATTTTTCACCACAATTCTTTGGAAAAAATAGATAAATATATATATATATATATATATATATATATATATATATATATATATATATATATATATAATCTCACAAAAGTGAGCACACCCCTCACATTTTTGTAAATATTTTATTATATCTTTTCATGTGACAACACTGAAAAATTACACTTTGCTGCAATGTAAAGTGAGTGTACAGCTTGTAGAACAGTGGAAATTTGCTGTCCCCTCAAAATAACTCAACACACAGCCATTAATCCAGCAATGGTCCAGCAGGTGGTCCTCCCTCCAGACTGGCATGCAGGTGCTGGGCCTGATGGTGTCTTCCTTTGAGGCAGTTCTGTTTTCACAGTTCCATAAGAGGTCCATCCAGAGGGAGATCCTAGTGAAATGGGATAAGTGTCCAAAGTCGCTGGACAATCAGATCCGATTGAACCGGGAAACCAGGGGTTCCCTGCTCTGGTGGCTTCGCTCTCTGGCAGGGCAAATTTTTTTCTCCCCTTGTATTTGACAGTGGTCACTACAGGTGTCCTGGGAATGAGCTCCGCTCAGAGTTGTTGGACGCTGGAAGCATTCAGACTAACGATCAGTGTCTTGGAACTTCAGGTGATCAGACTCTGTCTGAATCACTGGACGGATAAGCTCCAGGGGATCCCGGTGCGGATCCAGTCGGACCATGTCAAGGCAGTGGCTTATGTCTATCACCAGGGAGGAACAATAAGTGTGTTGGTAGCTCCGGAAGTAGCCAGCAAGGCAGAATGCTTCGTTCCGGCCCCCTCCGCCGTAAACATTCCAGAAGTGAAAAATTGGCAGATTGACTATTTCAGTCGGTAGGTGTTAAACCAAGGGGAGTGGTCCCTTCATCTGGATGTGTTTCATCTGATACTGTATGTCTGCGGTGGGGGCACCCCTGAGGTGGATCTGTTGGCATCTCAGCTCAACAGAAAGGTACTGAGGTTTGTGGCAAGGTCACGGGATTCTCTGGCGGACATCACAGAGTCACTGATCTACGCCCTCCCTGGATTGAGGCCGAAGGGATTCCGGTCATTCTGGTGGCTCAAAGCTTTGAAAAAGGAGTGTGGCTGTCGCAACACCAGCAGCGCGCATGCTCGGAAATGTGTTGCATAACGGTGACGTCACGATCCAACGCTGCTGAAGCCATCCGTGTCCCAAGCCTCGTTTTGACTTACATCCACCGCCCAGCTGCCAAACAGATGGTGACCAGTGAGGCTGCACTGACAGTGTATCTTACTGCAGGACGACTGACATCCCTTGAGGATCCCCTGATCTACCACTCATGATGTTCCTGATTTTTATTCACTTCCATGTGAGTTGGCAATTTTTTTTATCCTGAATAAACTGTTAAGAGTCTGCACTTAGAGTCGTCTCTTTTATCTTTATTGCAGCACTGGAAGCCTGGTTTCAGTTCCTTCTGATGGCAGCCCTAAGTACATGGACTTGGTAGTACTTCTATGAAGTGCATGGACACTGTTATCTTCCCTTTCCTCTTTTGTTGTATGCCCCCTGTTTTCTAGATCTGCAGCTTTAGCGCCTTTTTTTTCTTGTTGTACTAAAGATGTGGTGACTGCTGTGGCTAGGGGCCATCGTCTGGCTGCACTGGTATACAGTGTCCCTGATAGCTAGCAACAGCAATACAATGTCACCATAATGACACTGCACTACTCTAGTGACTGATGATTTGATTTATTTATTTTTTTAATAGCAAATACTCATACAACATACAACCTTTGTTTACAAGTGTCATCGCTGTGATTGATCACAGTAATCACGTGCTACAGGGCGCTGTACCCTGATCTGTGATCCGGACACAGCGATTACTGGGTACACCACTGTGTGATCTAGAGGGTACGCACAAGCAGTAATAACAGGTCGATTTTTTAAAATTCCATCAGGAGACAGTTGTCAGGCCGTTTTTATACAGCAGCTAAAATAGATTGGATGCTACCTCCAGATGTGTATTCTAGCTATAATGTTGACTAAAATAGAGTATACAAGAGGTAGAACTTGTACATACTGACATCAATGCCTTTACAACATTTAACTTTATTTATTTTGTTACTGATCTTGAATTGGACACTATATACGTGTTTTACACAATTATCATGATAGTCGTCTCCTAATTAAGACACTGCTGTAGTCTTAAATCTGTATTTCTTTCACAGGCAGCTGTTGGTGTTTCTGTTGGGCGTTAGCTGTCTTCATTTGTTTGTCCAGAGCAATTGGACTGGACCCCCAGTTCATTCAGAGCCCCAGGACTTTTTACCATCTTCTCTCCTTGAACGTTTTTCAGAGGTATGTCTACATTTTATTTTACCTTACTTTTCACTTCATGCCCCTACACTTTTTTAAATTATATCTCCCATATAGTATCTATGCCACAGGAGAACAGTTGAGAACATAAGATGTTCTTGCATGTGGAAAAAATAGTTTTCAACAATTTAATTAATTTATATTTTAAGAGAAAAAATAATTAGGGAGAAGAAACCATTACCCCATGTAGCTAAAGGTCTGGGCTGGAACCCCAGAAGTGTTTGTGATTCTGAGTGCCTATATTTAGCCTAAATGCCCTGTTGCATTTGGGTGTGCCTCTGGTGGGTATAGGGTGTTGTGCTTGAAGGAACTATAACTTTTGTGGAAAAAAAAGTATATTTAGAAAGTTTTCACACAAGATTTATACAACTTGCACCCAAGATTGAGTAAAACACTGTGTGAATTTTGTTTCTAAACATTTATTAATAGACCCCTTTGTATCCTTATCCTGTTGTTTAAGAGCCGGTTCACACTACCACAACCAGAAAGTCGCCCCATGAAGGAGCGACTTTTTAGCGTGACTTTGAAGAGACTTGTTTAGAGACTTGTAAGAGACTTGTGCACTACTTTGAAGAGACTTACATGATAGGCGACTTTGTCTGTGTGGAATGCCTGGCTAATCTTTTTCTTCTTCCTGGAAAGTCTGATAACAAGTTGCTTGAAAATAGATAACGATTCGACTTAGAGGCAACTCCCATTGAAGTCTATGTGCACAAGTCGGATAGAGGCCGCCTTGAAGTAGTACAGGAACCTTTTCTGAAGTTGGAGCGACTTCAGTAGTGCATATTAAGACGGCTCTCATTCATTTACATTGAATTTGTGATGACAAGAGACTTGGGGCGACCTGAGGGCACACAAGTCGTGTCCCAAGTCTGAGTAGTGTGAACCGGCTCTAAGTGTTGTGAATTTAGCATATTGAAATAAAGATTGGTGGAACTCCAACTCGGAATGAAAATGTATGTAATTGTAAGTTAAAATTCATGTGAAATATTTCTGGATCTAGGGGAATAGGCAACTCTCTTGCTTTCCTCCCACAATGCATTGCTTGGTAGCTGAGAGCCCAGTCACTAAGTAAATTGAGGGGATGAAGATGGCAACTGAATGCCTGGTTAAGCCAGTGTCTTGGGTTTTACACAAGGCTTGTTCTCTTTGCTCTTTCCGTGAACATGGCTTTGCTTGAATGGGCAAGACACAGATTTACTACAAGGCATACACAAGTTGGAATTGTTGACATTTTAAAGTTGTAAAAATTTCACTTGCAATCTTTTTAAACAGAATTATAGGACAAAATATGTCTTTTTTTTTTTCTGGTGACCTAATCTTAAAGTAGAATGAGTGTTCTCTTTTCAGTTAGAATAATGTTTTAATATGTGCTTTGAGTCGTACAAGCTGTCTTTTGAAAAGCTTCAATCCAGCCCTATAACAGAGCATGCGGGCATACACAAATCTTCATATCATGCATTACATTTCTTAAATGATGCATACTTTATTCCATTCCTAAAAGCTCTAGATGTCAGAGAGCCTGATTTATAGGATATATTTATTTTCTCCTCTGCTGGCTTGGACAGGAACAGCCGCTGGTCATTAATAGTCTAAACACAGAGTGGGCTGCTAAGCACGTAGCAGAGTGGTAGTCAGAGAATGATATAGAGCCGAAAGGCGGCGATAAGTATATTTGATGACTTGTTTGTTCAGTGAGATAGGACATCCCAGCACACAAACAAGGTTTAGTGGGTCTTGAACTGTGACGTTTGATTTCCATATGAGCCCGGCTGGAATAAAACTGAATTAACCTTATCTGGAAAGTGAATGATCTCTTTTTTTGATGAACGTTCAGGGCTTTTGATTACACCTAATTGAAACTTTGTATTAGTGAAATGAAAATGATTTATCACTTTGCTCTTGTGCATATCCACAAGGTCTCTCCTATCTAATTTATTCTAGGCAAGCTCTATCTCCATACTTGTTTGCCAAGAGTGGCGAGTCCCCCCCATGAATAAAGTATTGATAATAAGCTGTAAAAATGTCTACTGATTATAAAATAGGCCTTTGGATTGGAGACAAGGTGAATGTAGTAAGCAATGCTAAAGATTGGACGTTTTAGTAGAATTTTTGTTCATTACGCTGCATGGTAAACAATTATAGTTTCCTTTCCTAACGGTTAAATGATTGTTCTGTGTTTTAGGTTCTTAGGTATGTACTGTATTTACCAACCTTATGCTGTGACAATTTAAAAAAAAAAAAAGCGCACCCGTGTCAAATGCTCACCTTTACAGCTCTCTTCTAAAATAAAAGATTTACATATTCCCAACTACAGTTTTTAAGGCAAGATTGTGTGAAGTACATTTTGAGAGATTAATGTCTTTAGGCTTGTTACTCTTATTTGTCCAGCTTTCTCTTTACTAGAAACTGTCTTTTATAAAACACTGCAGCCCACTGGTCCAATTTGTTCCCAGACATTTGCAATACTTTACCAGAAATCTGGTAAAGTCTCCAGTTTCTTCCACTTTGGCAATAATGGAGGTTTATAATGTGTTGTGAAATGTGTAATATTTAGTAAGGCAACACAACCTAAAAATGAATGGCAAGCTCACATTGAATTTTATCCTGTGAGATACAGTAGTGCAGTTGCAAAACTAGACAAACTCTATAAACAAGTAAATGTTATAGGAAACATTTAGAAATGTTATTTGCGCATTAGTGTCCTGAAATTTTTTTTTTTTTTTTTTAATTCCTGCTGAAAATAGTAATGTACTTCCAGGTATGTGTCACTTGTGCCTACAGCTTCATAGCCGTATATATCTCTGCAGTGTAAGGTCTGTGGCACTGCTGCCTCTGACTGCTAGTCTTGTGAGATTTGGAGATGCCACTGCTGTACTGTACTGTTCTTCTTGCTCGAGGCTCCTATTTGAGGAAGGAAATCCCCACCTCTACCACAATGACCTCTAAGTCCATACAGAGACACAGCGCAGAATGAGACCTAGTAAGTCCATATTGTAATTGCATAGAGCAGCCCTGATCCTCCTCTTCTGTTGTGCCCTGCCAGCACTCCTGATTCCTCTTGTCTTTGAGTACCCTTCAGCAGGGTACTTGCTGGGGGTACTTGCAAGAACTCGATCATGGGCCACAGTGTGGGTATCGACACCTCCACAAGGATATAACTCCCCCCCCCCCCCCCATATCCTCCCATATATAATATACCCACACACAATAGGTTTAGACCATTAGAATATGAAAACAAATATGTCAGAATCCCAGGAGGGTATGAAGACCCTTATAGGAGGGATTTTCACAGACGGAATTGTGGGGAACCCAAACTATTATCAGGGTCAAAAGGGGCGGGGGGGAGCAGATACATACAGGTAGAAGGGGAAGAACAACCCTCACCCTGGGTACAACCCTTACTGTATGCAAAGGGAAGAGAGTAAGAGGAGGTAAGAGATACAGAGGATGTAGGAGTGGGCGCCGCAAAAAGAAAACAAGAATTTTAGGACAGGGCATTTTTAATCTCGCTGCGTAAACTGTCGGCGCTATATAAATCCTATATAATCCTATATAATAATAATATTATGACAAAGGTGTAATAGACAATCTAAAAAATTATAGATAAATCATCAACACTAACAGCGCTAATGAATAAAGTCTGCTGATATCAAGGTAACTCCCTTATGGGAGAAATGACGTCAAACAAAAATTAATGCAGTTTTCAATCACAAGACGGTTTCAGTAAGTTGCAATCCAAATCCCAGGGAAAGGGTGTGAAGGATTTCTTATTCATCCACCATAAATCCACCAATCACCGGTGCTCCCCCCTCTCTCCTGGAACTCACCAGATCAATGATCAAAAAGCTCCCTCAGAGTAAGCTCCGATCACCACATAAACGTCTCCAAAACCGTAGCATAGAAACTCCATATAAACCTTATTAGCATTCATATAGAACTCCATTCATGGTAGCATGTAAATGAAGAGTAGGGGCACATAGTGTAATTCCGCAACTTTAATGGATAAAATATGACACACAAAGCCCCACTCCCCTCAAGATGTCTACTTACAGCAATTGATAGAAATGAAGGCATTCAATAAAACATGCACGCTCCATGACCCATCACCCGATCCAACCCGTATTTGCCAGGAGACCATAGCGTGGCCAGGCATAACACATGGCATAAGGCGACCTCACACACAGTACTGACGCGTTTCATCGATAGGACTTCCACTGAGAGCATGTGTGCGTGACGCGGTCGGCCGATATTTAACTTCCATACGGCGCAGGCGCACTCGGCACCGTCGCCGTAACCCAGAAGTGAGCGGGACACATTTACTTCCGCTTTCCTGACGTCACTGCCTGTGACCGGACTTCCGCCCAGACATTGACCCCACTGATACTACATATCATCTACTTCCGGCCCTTCCTACGGATGCCCCCGCATTAGAAAGGACTTGGACAGCAGAGCGGACCACATATAAATGGCCAATGCTTTCTTGTGACCCTAATGTACAGCATCCATGTATTTATTAGAATGCCCATCATTGTACATGTTAATTAAAAAAAGGTTGGGTCATACACAATATTCGTAACTCTAAACTTAAAAACACATCAAATTAACTCATCGCAGGAAACGCATCATATACAAAATACAATTAGCTGATAAGAGCATTGGATAAATACTACATATAAATATATAAAAAAAATATATAAAAATACAATAAATTAATGCTCCCACATATATTAAGTGTATACATATATCCATAAATAAATATATGCCACAGGATATATCTCAATCTACATTAATACATCAGAATCATAAAACATAAATATACAGGGCGTGGCGACCGCCGAGTAAGATGGCCGCTTGACCGAGGAGCTCCAGCCTGTGCTCAGCCTTAACCACATCTACGGCCCGACACAGCCACTCCGCGACCTCGGAAACAGCAAATCCTTGCGGGGGGAACAGCCAGTGCACACCGCCAAGATGATCCGAAAAAACAAGGGAGTCCCACCGGTCCGCAAACTGTCCGAGTTCTTCGGACCCCTGCCGCCCGGTCTCCACCAACATGGTGGCGGAGACATCCCACCGTCCGGCCAGCCGCGCCCTCTACCACCCGAGTTGCGGGCGCGTGACGTCACAACGGCGCCAATAGCGGCGCGAACACAGGACACATTCCCGATGCGGCTGGCGCGGTCTGCGGACTCATCTCCCTCCACCCCATCAGCGCAGAGTCCGGCGAAGTCTCGTCCAAGGAGAGACTCACTGACGATGCAGGCGACTACATCCTCCATGGAGGTGAGCAACACATCCAACGCCCCCTGCACACCTTGGGCCTACTCTCCACCACCAGACCCGTTTGCAAACATAGCTACCACGGGACAACCAGTATCAGACACTACCCTTAAGGACATGCTGTCTATGCTACATTCGTCCATGCAGGCTAATATCCAAGCCTCCATCTCCTATTGCCAGAGGGAACTGCACGGCCTAGGAGACAGGGTACACAATGTGGAGGAAAGGATGGAGGAATTCACAGTATCCTACAATACCCTAGTGGACGCTCATACATCCCACCAGGAAGACATACACCGCATGCAGGCAAAGATTGCAGACCTTGAGGATCGATCGAGGCGTAACAACCTCAAAATACGAGGGATCCCTGAAACTGTCCAACCCAACCAATTGCCCACCTTTGTTCGCGATCTGTTTCATAAAGTGGTGCCTGAACTTTCTAATGAGGACCTCACCATAGACCGCATTCACCGAATCCCCAAGCCATCCTTCCTGCCGCAAGACATCCCTCGGGATGTCCTCCTGAGGATACACTTCTTTCAAGCTAAGGAGAAAATATTAGACTCATTCAGGAGGAAAGATCGCCTCCCAGATATTGCATCGACCCTTCAGGTCTTACCTGACTATTCTCAATATACACTCCAATCGAGAAGGAATCTGAATTCCATAACTAAGGCCCTGAGGAACAATTAAAATCATATATAAGTGGAAATACCCCGCCAAGTTGTGCGTTACCCACATGGGGTCCACCTCCCAAATCACATCTATGGAGCAAGGCCTCCGTCTCCTCAAGCAGTGGCACATCCTCCCTGATGCTACCGACCAACGACCTAGACCTCCAGACCCTCCACTACCACGTATGCAACCTGACTGGCATACAGTGTCTAGGCCTTCCAGATCCAGGTCCTCTCACCGCTTAAAATTATGCTGACGTTTCTATCCGAGGCTGGGCACACTGGCCCTCCCGCTCTTTGTAGCACCTGCTAACGTGCTAGCAACCCCACCTACAGCGCAGCAACAGCTGCTCTTATGGTCCATCAGGACCGTATCCTTTTTACCTTTATTGTTTTTTCTTGTTTTATGCAATTATTTTTCAGAACAGGACTCAGCTACGAATGTAGCAACACCCATGAAAAGTTGTTCCCGACCCCTACATTGTTTTCCGGACTTCCATCTCGTCTTCTTCTATGCCGCCCGCCAACCTTCATGCGAACATTACCTGAATAGTTTCCACTCTCCATCTCACAGCTGCTTCTGTGACCTCCTACCAGGTACCTCTATGTATTTTCCTACACCATGTACTATATGGACTGCTCATGCCCTTACACCAAGGTCCCACTACGAACTTTCTGAACTTCCGCAAACCCAGCCATGTCTTTGCAGCTTTTATCGCTGAATGTTAAGGGGCTGAACCACCCCGTGAAACGCTTCTCAATGTGGAAGGAGGCAAAGTCACACAAGGCGGATGTCCTGGCTATTCAGGAAACCCATTTAAAGCAAGGTTCCGTACCTCGCTGCTCCCACCCGGACTACCCCCATGTCTTTATGGCAAACTCCCCTGAAAAGAAACGAGGAGCCCTGCTGGCTATTAGCAACTCTGTGACCTTCACCTACTCTCGGGTGGTGGAGGACACAGACGGGAGATTCATTATCTTAAACTGTAATATTGATGAATGTGATTATACTATTGTAAATGTGTATGCCCCCAACCGACACCAGCTCAAATTCCTGAGAAAACTATTCGCAAAAATTCGCAAACTCATGGTAGGCAAACTGATCATATGTGGAGATTTTAACACTGTAGCAGACCCTACCATGGACTCAACCTCCGGAGGTAAAACCTTGTCCACATCCATGGCAGCTCTCCTACATGCGGAAAATCTACATGACATTTGGAGGTACCAACATGCGGAGGAGAGGAATTATACCTTCTTCTCGGCTAGCCACCTAACCTATTCCAGGATCGACATGTTTCTGATAGATTCAACGATCTTGCCCCTGGTGATGCACACGTCCATTTCCCCCATCACGTGGTCAGACCACGCCGCCATACATATGTCCATTTCCACCTCGGCCTCCCAGCCGTCTTCCTACATATGGAGGTGTAACAACTCCATCCTATCAGACCCCGATTCCCTCAAACACCTCCAAACCCAACTCAGGGATTTCTTCACACACAACGCCATCCCAGACACAGACCCATTCACGCTTTGGAATGCCCATAAGGCCTATGTGAGAGGAATTCTCATTCTATTAGCGTCCAGGTTAAAAAAGAAGTATCAGAAATCGCTTCGAGACACCCTCGAAGACATCAAATCCCTGGAAGAGGCCAATAAACAAAGCCCCTCCCAAACACTATCCTCCAAACTGTCTACCCTCAGGACAGAACTTCGCAGGCTCCTGCTTGTCAACCATGACAAAATGCTGGCAAAGCTCCGCCTCCAATATTATTCGGCCCACAACAAGGCAGGCAAGTTTCTAGCCTCCAGGCTTAAAGCCAGGAGGGTTAAATCTAAGATAGCGTTCGTAACCCACCCCCATACGGGTAAAAAACACACTCACCCTCAGCAAATAGCGGACGCTTTCGCCGACTATTACGGTTCCCTATATAACCTTCGCGATGATACGGCCACACACAACCCGTCGACGTCCTGAGTCGCATGAACCTACCCACTCTCACGCCTGAAGACCTAGCATCCCTCAATGCCCCCTTTACGCCAAAAGAAATCTCTCAGACAATAAATGTACACCTTTAAATAAATCTCCAGGCCCAGACGGATTGACCAATGAGTACTACAGATCACTTCAAGACATACTTTCACCCCACATGCTGTCAGCATTCTCCTTCGCCATTGCCTCGGGCACCTTCCCCGAGGAGATGCTCCAGGCAAACATCATAACCCTCCCCAAACCAGGCAAACCCCCTACCGCCCCAGCGAACTTTAGACCCATATCCCTGCTAAACAACGACGTCAAGCTATATGCTAAACTCCTCGCCAACCGCCTAGCACGGCTTCTGCCAACATTGCTAGGGGGAGACCAAATGGGCTTCGTCCGGGCATGGCAAGCCCCTGACGCGACCAGAAGGGTGATAAACCTAATGCACCAAGCCGAGAGCTCCAGAACGCCTTCTCT
This sequence comes from Pelophylax lessonae, assembly GCF_965119305.1. Lineage (NCBI taxonomy): Eukaryota > Metazoa > Chordata > Amphibia > Anura > Ranidae > Pelophylax > Pelophylax lessonae. Next base: position 507,234,232 of record NC_138770.1, on the reverse strand, counting down.
GCTTCTCTCCATAGATGCAGAGAAGGCGTTTGACCGTATCCACTGGGGCTACATGGAATTGGTTCTACGCAAGTTTGGGTTCTCAGGCCCGATCCTGTCAGCCATAGTAGCTTTATATTCCTCCCCGTCTGCCAAAGTACTCTCCGCTGGCATGCTTTCTAAACCCTTTATTATCACCAATGGTACGCAGCAGGGATGCCCCTTGTCACCCCTCATCTTTAATTTATTAATAGAACCACTGGCAGAACTGCTCCGCACCTCCCCCATGGTGTCAGGGTTCAAATTTGGTCCCTCCAAGCACGTCATCACTCTATTTGCTGACGACGTCATCTTGAGTCTAACAAACCCTATAGTGTCCCTCCCAGCGGCTCATAAAATTCTTCAGGACTTTAGTAATGTGTCCTTCTATAAAGTAAATTTTGGAAAATCTGAAATCTTAGGTATGAATATACTTGAAAATACCCGTAAACACCTCCAAACACAACTCCCGTACACGTGGACATCTAAATCACTAAAATATCTAGGGATCCAGCTAGCATTTCCCACATCCAATTTGCTACACTCCAACATGAAATCCCTACTTTCCACTTTAACAGCAGATACCAATGGTATCAAATCATCCGAAATCTCCTGGGCGGGACGAATAGCAGCATTCAAAATGCTCTGCCTACCAAAGATTTTATATATATTTCGCACCCTCCCGGTACAAATCACCTGTGCATACCTCACTTCCATATCCAAAATCCTTCGCACATTCATATGGCAAAGGAAGAGAGCCAGGTGCTCCTACTCACATATGGTACGTCACAAAAAGGCAGGAGGACTAGGGCTACCAGACATAACAGACTATTGCGACGAGACTAACCCCCCTCCAATACTGGTTCTCCACCACACGCCGCCTCCCCTGGCTTCCAATAGAAGCGGCATTGACGCGAACGCCGGATCTTAGTTTACTGCTTCTTGCAGATGCATGGAAACCTCTAGATCTGAGGACATTGCCAATCACATCTCAAGCGTCACTGCGCTCCTGGCGTGTCCTTATCGCACGGAAGTCCACACATCCGACAGACTTGTTGATCCCTATACCTTTAACTGTATTCACTGTTCTTCTTCCATACACGGCGACCAACATGCTCACGGCCGCGGGCATACAGACGGTCTCCCAACTGTACCAGCGAGACTCGCTTAAATCCTTCCATGATCTTCAAATAGAATTCAATCTCCCCCACAAAACTATGTTCTCATATAACGCCATAATCAGTTTCTTACGCAAGAATCCCCTGCCCCAATTACGGGTACCTTCCCCCCTGTGGCAATTCCTTACGATTGTAGAGACCCCAGTAAAAGGCATCTCCCTCTTTTACAACTTTATGGGACGCAAGGACACATTTCACAAAACATCACACATGGTCAAGTGGGAGAGAGAGCTTCAGACACCCTATTCCGAATCCCAGTGGAAAACGGCGATTCAAACCTCCTACGCTGCTTCCCGATGCATAAACCACTGGGAACAAATGCAAAAACTTCTGACCAGGTGGTACCTTACACCGTATCGCCTGTCTAAATTCTTCAGTTCCCAGAGCCCGCTTTGCTGGCGAAATTGTGACCAAATAGGCACGATCTCCCATATCTTCTGGAAGTGTAAAAGTCTAACCAGCTTTTGGAAGAGGGTGTTTGAGGTTCTTTCGGTCACCACGGGTATACTCACCAAACCCACCATGGCCATGGCTCTACTAAACTTGGGAATACACAACATACCCTTAAACATGAGAACGGTATGCTTCCACATCCTGGTGGCTGCTAGGACATTAGTTGTTAAACACTGGAAGCAGGCCACATCCCCTTCCCACCTGGAAGTAATTAGAATTGTTAACTTCCAATATTCCATGGAGAAGGCATACGCCTACTCGACCCACAACGGAACCACATTCCACTATGCTTGGAACGTTTGGACCACCAGCAAATATTTAACCCCCACCCCCTGACCGGGGATGGGCCATCCATGACATAAGCGCAAAACACTAGTGGAACGACATAAAACAGTTATAGTTTGTTAACGTTTACTTTTGAGATGATAAACTTTCTTGATGACTGAGTTCTGAACCACTACCTTTCTATGTTTTGTTCGGAAACATTGTAATTGTGAATATGACTACCTTCATATTTTTGTTGTATTGTTTTGAAAAAAATTAATAAAAATCTATTGAAAGCAAAACATAAATATACAATTTTAAAAATCTTCTAAAAATCACTAAAATCCCAAATGACATCAAGAATCAGCTGGATAGATAATAGTTGAAATAAAACGACTACCAATAGGAAAATTTCCACACATGATGAATAATTACTAATAAAACAATTGATATCTAGATCAATGTTCAAACCTTTGGGATGTAAAGATTCTGTAAGGTAGATCCAGTGTGTTTCGCGTTTGGAGAGTTTGCGAACTCTGTTGGATCCTCTCCAACCTGGATCCACCCTTTCAACCCCCCAAAATTTAAGATGTGTGGGATCTCTATTGTGGTAATCACGAAAATGCAGGGATACGTTGTGATCCTTAAAACCTTTCCGGATGTTTGCGATATGCTCTGACACCCTAATGGCAATGGTACGTTTAGTTCTTCCAATATATATCAGATTACATGGACATTGTAAACAGTACACAACATGTGTACTGTTACATGTTATTAAATCTTTGATCTCAAAACTTTGTCCATTGGAAGGAGACTTAAACATTGTAAAATTCCTCAGGTGAGTGTACACCTGTCTGCATGTTTTGCATTTTCTACATGCGAAAAAACCTGTGGTCTTATCCCAAAACATGGTTGGTTTGGTGGGGGGGTCCAACACTTTTTTAACCACTTGATCTCCAAAAGTGGGCCCTCTCCTGTATATAAACGAAGGGGTCTCAGGTAACACCCCACTTAAAGCCTTGTCCATGCATAACACAGGCCAATGCTTTTTAAAAATCTGCTCCACATCCCGGTATTGTGCATTATATTGAGTTATAAAACTCCATTCATGCTCACGTGTGGGCTGTCTCACCGTATCCCTCAAACAATCGTTCTGAGAAAGACTCCCCACTTCAGCAATGGTTGTGTCAAGTTTATTACTTTCGTACCCTTTTTCCACAAACCTTTGTTTTAAAACTTGGGCCTGGGTTTCAAAGTCATCATCAGTGGTGCAGTTTCTCCTTACTCGGAGAAACTGTCCCCTCGGAATCTTAGACAACCATTTATGATGATGTCCACCCTGGACGAGGAGATATCCGTTCCGGTCAGTGGGCTTGAAATAGACCTTAGTCTTCAGTCCACCTTCCAGAAGGGATATCTCCACGTCCAGGAAATGAATACTAGTGCGACTCCAATTAAAGTCTAGCTTGATGTTGTTGAAATTCTTGTTCAGTTTTCCACAAAACTCCAACAGAGAGGATTCGTTCCCTACCCAAATGAAGAACAGATCGTCTATGTAGCGACGATGCATCACTAGTTCTTCAAATTGGGCAGCATAAATGAAACGGTCCTCCCACTCACCCATGAATATGTTCGCCAGACTTGGAGCGAACTTGGCTCCCATTGCCACAACTTCTGTTGTTGGTAGAACACACACCATTAAACCAAAAATAATTGTGCGCCAAACAAAAATCTAAAGCATCTCTCAAAAATCTCTTTTGGCACTCTGGAACATCATCCCTTCTGCTAAAGGCCCAGTTGAACGCTAAAAGGGCATCGTCGTATTGAATGATCGTATATAATGAGGCGACATCACCTGTCACTAAGAAGATGTCCTCATTATTAGGTAAAGACAATTCCTTAACCACTTACCTACAGTGCACTTTCACCCCCTTCCTGCCCAGACCGATTTTCAGCTTTCAGCGCTCTCACACTTTGACTGAGAATTACTCAGTCATGCAACACTGTACCCATTCAAAAATTGTGTCCTTTTTTTCACACAAATAGAGCTTTCTTTTGATGGTATTTAATCACTACTGGGTTTTTTATTTTTTGTGCTATAAATAAAAAAAGACTGAAAATATTGTGAAAAAACGCATTTTTCTTTGTTTCTGTCATAAAATTTTGCAAATTAGTAATTTTTCTTCACAAATTTTGGCCAAAATTTATACTGCTACTTATCTTTGGTAAAAATAACCCAAGTAAGTGTATATTATTTGGTCTTTGTGAAAGTTATAGAGTCCACAAGCTATGGTGGGAATCATTGAAAATTGATCACACTTGATCACACCTGATGTACTGAAGGCCTATCTCATTTCTTGAGACACTAAAAAGTCAGGAAAGTACAAATACCCCCCAAATGACCCCTTTTTGGAAAGTAGACATTCCAAGGTATTTAATAAGGGGCATGGTGAGTTTTTTGAAGTTGTAATTTTTTCCCACAATGCTTTGCAAAATGAAGATTTTTTTTTTTTTTTTTTACAAATTGCCGTATTAACAGGTTATTTCTCTCACACAGCACATGTATACTTGCAACTACACCCCAAAACACATTCTACTACTCCTCCTGAGTATGGCGATACCACATGTGTGAGACTTTTTCACAGCCTGGCCACATACAGAGGCCTAACATCCAACGAGCACCGTCCGGCATTCTAGGAGCACAAATTACACATATAATTTCCTGACAACCTATCGTACTTTTGAAGGCCCTGGAGCACCAGGACAATGGAAACCCCCATAAAATGACCCCATTTTGGAAAGCAAACAGCCCAACGTATAATTTTTGAGGCATAATGAGTCTTTTGAATATGTCATTTTTTTCCACAAGTTTTTGGAAAATGTGGAAAGAAAATGAAAACACATTTTTTTTACACAAAGCTGTCCATTTATGCAATATTTCTAACACATAGCATGTACATAGCAAAAATTGCACCCCAAAATACATTCTGCTATTCCTCCTGAGTATGGCGATACCACATGTGTAACACTTTTTCACAGCCTGGCCACATACATAGGCCTAACATCCAAGTAGCGCTTTACACAAAGTTGTCCATTTATCCACTTTAAGACTGGGCCTATTTTTGACACTTGGTGTTTACAAGCTAAAATCATTTTTTTTGCTAGAAAACTACTTGGAACCCCCAAACATTATATATTTTTTTTTAGCAGAGACCCTAGAGAATAAAATGGAGATCGTTGCAATATTTTTTATCACACCATATTTGCGCAGCAGTCTTCCAAATGCGATTTTTTTGAAAAAAAATCACTTTTTTGATCTAAAAAATAAGAAAACAGTAAATTTAGAATTTTTTTTTCCATAATGTGAAAGATAATGTTACGCCGAGTAATTAGATACCCAACATGTCATGCTTCAAAATTGCGCATGCTCACAGAATGGCGCCAAACATTGCTACTTAAAAATCCCCATAGGCAACATTTTAAAAATTTCTGCAGGTTACTAGCTTAGAGTTACAGAGGAGGTCTAGGGCTCAAATTATTGCTCTCGCTCTAACGATCGCGGCGATACCTCACATGTATGGTTTGAACACCGTTTACATATGTGGGCGGGACTTGCGTATGCGTTTGCTTCTGCGCGCGAGCTAACGGGGACAGGGCACTTTCATTTTTTTTTTTTTTTTTTTTCCTATTTATTTTATTTATTATTTTCTTATTTTTACACAGTTTAAAAAAAAAAAATGTTTTGATCATTTTTATTCCTATTACAAAGAATGTAAACATCCCTTGTAATAGAAATAGGCATGACAGGTCCTCTTTATTGTGAGATCTGGGGTCAAAAAGACCTCACAACTACACTAAAAAAGAAAAAAAAAAAAAATTGTTGAAAGAGGAGAAAAAAAAAGCAAAAAAAAAAAGCGGCCCTTTAAACCGGTTGCTAGGCAACGTCTTTTGACGTAGCTCCGGTCCTCCAAGACCATAGAGTTGAGTGAGGGCCATCTTGCCCTCACTCGACTTCCTGTCTCTGAGGATCCGGGACCGGATAGTTTTCCCCGCTGCCGGCGGGTCCGGTAAGCTGGGAAAACGTCTGGGATGCGGCAGGAGGGGGGGGGCACCTCTTCCCCTGCACCGTAAGGGTAATTCCGCGGCGAATCCGCCACTGGGACCACCCTTATCTGAAAGCCGACCGCCCGCCGTTTCAAAAAATACCGGGGTTATGGGGGCTATCTGCTGCCATAACCCCAGTATTTAGCTTTTAATGGCCGACGCATATAGTCGTTAGGCGGTCAGTAAGTGATTGCATGTATATGGCAAACAGGTGACGATGACTGATGGGGTGACAGGTGACAATGACTGATGGGGTGACAGGTGACGATGACTGATGGGATGAAAGGTGACGATGACTGATGGGGTGACAGGTGATGATGACTGATGGGGTGACAGGTGACGATGACTGATGAGGTGACAGGTGACGATGATTGATCAGGTGACAAGTGACGATGATTGATGGGGTGACAGATGACAATCACTGACTGGGTGACATGTGACGATGATTGATGGGGTGACAAGTGACGATCACTGATGGGGTGTCAAGTGACGATGATTGATAGGGTGACAGATGACGGTGACTGATGGGGTGACAGGTGGCGATGACTGATGGGGTGACAGGTGACGGTGATTGATGGGGTGACAGGTGACGGGCGATGGTCACTGATGGGTGACAGGTGACGGGCGATGGTGCACGGCGGTACTGATGGCAGTCTCTGGTGACCGGTGAACTTTAGGCTACGTTCACATGTGAGCGTAGCGATCATGAGCAGAATCACTGCGATTCTGCCCGTGATCCAGAAATCATTGCAAATGGCGGGACGCCTGTGCGTTGCCCGTGATTTGCAATAGCACCCCAAACGCTGTGCGATGTTGCTGCGATTTCCACCTGCCAAATCGAGGTAACATCAAGCAAACAATGCATGACGCCCCAAAGAAGCTCTTGTACCTTTTTTGGGCGTCATGCGATGTTTGCGCGATGTTACTGCGATTCGGCAGGCTGAAATGGCGGCAACATCGCACAGCGTTTGGGGTGCTATTGCAAAAAACGGGCAACGCACAGGCGTCCTGCAATTTGCAATGATTTCCGGATCGCGGGCAGAATCGCGGTGATTCTGCCCGCGATCGCTGCGCTCACATGTGAACGTTATGGGTGTCAATTTCTGGGCACTGATGAGGTGACTGTTGGGTGACAGGTGACATTGGGGGGGGGCTGAGGACTGTGTGGGGGGACCTTTATTTGTGTGATTTTACATTTTACAGGTACACAGAGCAGTAACTCACTATTTCTAGCTCTTCTCCCCTCATACTGGAAACTGTATGAGGAGAGAAGAGCTAGTAACAGTGAGTTACTGCTCTTTGTTTACATTTTCTGATCGGCTGTGAATGGATTCACAGCCGATCACATAGTAAACAGTCACTGTCAGTGACTGTTTACTACCGCCGGTGACAGCTGTGTTCCTACGGAACACAGTGCCACCGACATGACCGCGCTGCGCGCTCCCGATCGCGCATGCGCGGTCATCTCCCGGGCGCCTTCATTGTGATCGGCTGTGTCATTGGAACACAGCCGATCACGTGGGAAACAGCCATGCCTATTGGCTGTTTCCCCCCTGCCGGTGACCGGCTGTGTCCCGGGGACACGCCGACACCGGCAGTGCACGGCGGCGCGCCCGCGATCGCGCGCCTGCCGTGCTTGAATGGGCGGACGTCATATGACGTCCGCCCAGGATAATAGCCGCACCGTCCCGCCGTCATATGACGGCGGGCGGGCGGTAAGTGGTTAAGGGCTAGTAAGAATGCCTTTGTATCCCGCAAGTAGGATCTCAATTGGATCACACTAGTTTGCAAAAAGTGGTCTAAGTACTCGCCTAATCTGGAAGATACTGATTGTATCCCATTTACAATGGGCCTTGCAGGAGGATTGACCTGATCCTTGTGATCCTTCGGCAAGGTGTAAATGGTCGCAATTCTACTATAGCTTGGTACAAGGTATTGGTTTTCTTTTTTGCAAAGAATGTGTGTATCGTATCCTCTATCTATCAGTACACTCAGTTCACGTCTATATTGTAGAGTGGGGTCTTGTTCCAAAACCCTATATGTGTCGGTGTCTGCCAGGAGGGAGGTAAGTTGGGTATGATAGTATTCCCTTTTTAATAACACTACACCCAATCCCTTATCTGCAGGTCTAACGATCACATTTTTCCTCTTTTCGAGAGATTGTAACCCTTCCTGAATGTGTCTGGGATTCACTACTTTCTTAATAGGAATCTTCTTAAGGTCACGAATCCCGAGATTTTTGAAAACCTCGATATGCTGATTCGAGGACTGCTGTGGATTAAATAGTGAATTGTTTTTAAGTCCACTATCTGTACCCACTGTATAATTCATCAGTCCAGCTCTAGTAGTACCCGCGGACTGTGCAGGATTCAAATAATATTTCTTAAGGTTTATTTTCCTTATATATTTGTGCAAATCAATATACACATTAAATTTGTTTACTGGTTTCTGTTTGGCGCATTTTAGACCTGCATGTGTAATATATTCAATTCTTTATTTGTCAAGGTAACATCAGCTAGGTTATAGATGCCATTTAATCGAAGTCCCTTGTTCTTTTTTTGCTGTTTGTGTCCAGCCCTACATCCCCTTGCATCTGGTTTCCCATATGCTGGTGTGGGCCTGACTGCTGTCCCCATTGTGGGGAGTACATCCCCTGTGATTGTGGAGGACCCCACCCTTGAGGTCTCCCCCTCCAGGGTTTGCCTCCCCCCCCCCCTGCCTCTTCCTCCTCTCCATAGAAAAGGGCGAGGTGGGTTTGGGGCTGGAGAGTTGTAATCATTATGTTGAATCAGCGGTTTGAATCGATTCTGCGTAGGGACTCGATATGGTGTACTGGGTCTCTGATCTAAGTGATACCCATATGTATCTATGTTTCCCTGGTATCCATTATTGTTCCCTTGAACATAATAAGGATTAGAATTTTTTGGTCTAGCCCCTTTCGGACCCTGTGGGCCAGAGTTGCCCCTATGTGGCCCTTTAGGGGTACTCGGAGCAGGGGCAGGCATCTGAGTGACCTGGTAATCACCAGGTTGCCCACCTCCTCCTGCTTGTCTGGGATTGGTACCCACACCTGGATTCTGCCATAGATAAATGGAATTATTTTTAAAATCCTCCAGGTCTATATAATACTTTTTAACTTTTTTCTTGTGAGTGTCTTTATCTATTTTCTCCAACTTTTTCTTGATGTCCGTATTGAATTTTAAAACTACAGGTAGCTATTTATCTTTATCCAATATGCTCTTTAAATCAGCTATTTTTTTCTCCAAAATTTTCATTTTGCGTTTTTTCCTTTTTAAAATCAGCTCTTGTAATTTGATGCCGACATTATTAAACAATTCCAGCCACTCTGACTTGGAACCCTCGTCATCTAACGCGTCTTGGGGAGTAACCTCCCACCTTAGACTTCTCATTATAATTCATTCTTTTATATATTTCTCAAATGTACATATGTCCCACCACGTCCGAACCTGTTTCTCTAAGGTGTAACCCAGAGAGTTTAGGTTGGAGGTGAGATCCTGGGATGTATTCTCAATGGCATTGGAGAAGATACTATCAACCTCCAATTGCCTATCTCTCAAAAAGGATATAGCATCCATAGCTGCAGGGTTATAATAAAACAATAGTAATAAAGGAGTGAAGAGATTGCACACACCACCAAAGTTGCAAAGTAATCACTCACCCTGCGCTCTAATTTTACCAGAGATATAAATATATACACATATAAGACCTATATGGTCTCAGCTGCTGTTATATTTCAAGAAGTTATGACAAAGGTGTAATAGACAATCTAAAAAATTATAGATAAATCCACAACACTAACAGCGCTAATGAATAAAGTCTGCTGATATCAAGGTAACTCCCTTATGGGAGGAATGACGTCAAACAAAAATTAATGCAGTTTTCAATCACAAGACGGTTTCAGTAAGTGGCAATCCAAATCCAAGGGAAAGGGTGTGAAGGATTTCTTATTCATCCACCATAAATCCACCAATCACCGGTGCTCCCCCCTCTCTCCTGGAACTCACCAGATCAATGATCAAAAAGCTCCCTCAGAGTAAGCTCCGATCATCACATAAACGTCTCCAAAACCGCAGGATCGAAACTCCATATAAACCTTATTAGCCTTCATATAGATGCAGAGTGCCCGCAGCGTGCCCCCTTAAATGCAGAGTGCCCGCAGCGTGCCCCCTTAAATGCAGAGTGCCCGCAGCGTGCCCCCTTAAATGCAGAGTGCCCGCAGCGTGCCCCCTTAAATGCAGAGTGCCCGCAGCGTGCCCCCTTAAATGCAGAGTGCCCGCAGCGTGCCCCCTTAAATGCAGAGTGCCCGCAGCGTGCCCCCTTAAATGCAGAGTGCCCGCAGCGTGCCCCCTTAAATGCAGAGTGCCCGCAGCGTGCCCCCTTAAATGCAAAGTGCCCGCAGCGTGCCCCCTTAAATGCAGAGTGCCCGCAGCGTGCCCCCTTAAATGCAGAGTGCCCGCAGCGTGCCCCCTTAAATGCCAGAGTGCCCGCAGCGTGCCCCCTTTCAATGCCAGAGTTAGTACAGCGTGCCCCCTTTCAATGCCAGAGTGACCGCATCGTGCCCCCTTTCAATGCCAGAGTGACCGCATCGTGCCCCCTTTCAATGCCAGAGTGACCGCATCGTGCCCCCTTTCAATGCAGATTGCCCGCAGCGTGCCCCATTTGAATGCAGAGTGCCCGCAGCGTGCCCCCTTGAATGCAGAGTGCCCGCAGCGTGCCCCCTTGAATGCAGAGTGCCCGCAGCGTGCCCCCTTGAATGCAGAGTGCCCGCAGCGTGCCCCCTTGAATGCAGAGTGCCCGCAGCGTGCCCCCTTGAATGCAGGGTGCCCGCAGCGTGCCCCCTTGAATGCAGGGTGACCGCAGCGTGCCCCCTTTCAATGCCAGGGTGCCCGCAGCGTGCCCCCTTTCAATGCCAGAGTGCCCACAGAGTGCCCCCTTTCAATGCCAGAGTGCCCACAGGGTGCCCCCTTTCAATGCCAGAGTGCCCACAGGGTGCCCCTTTTCAATGCCAGAGTTAGCACAGCGTGCAGAGAGACCAGCGTGCACTTACCTGATGCAGTGGCGGCTTCTCCTAATCCTCCGCGTCTCCCGAGTCCTCCTCCTCCTGAGCCAATGACAATTGTTCGCCTTTTGGCCAATCAGGAAACGGGTCTCGGACCCGCTTCCTGATTGGCTAGGAGGAGGATCAGGAGGAGGATCCGTGTGACAATAGCGAATATTCATTCAAGAAGGTCAATGCAGGCTGCGCTGTAAACGGCGGCAGGGGCAGGCACAGGCACTAATACATTCCCTATCCCCATACAGCACAGCCCTTACTCGCCATCCTCATAATTCCATTCGCAAAATGCGAGCAGGCGAGTGGAATTTTTTAGGGCTGGTTTTAACTACAAAAAGCATTGGCTTTCAATGAGAATTCTCTAAATGACAGAACTTCAGGATATCAAACTGTGAAATCAAGAACAGGTCAAGGTTTCCTTCTTGTATATTGGAGGGTGCTGTCAATGGTGAGCACTCTTTAAAGCTTCTTGTAGTCAACACTAGGGTGAAAATGCAAAACCAAGTTTGGGAACAGTTTCCACCCTTGACAGAAAGTACTTGCGATTAAGAACAACTTTAGAATTTTGGAATTGCATTTACATGTAAAACCTCATAATAGATTTTATTTAATGGGTTTAAATTAACTAGCACTTTGTCCCCACACCCATGCAATTCGATTCTGGTGCGGTCAAAAAAAAAAACGGGGTCTTGCACGCGTTTGGTCGGAATACAATGCAAGTTCAGCTATACAGTTTGTATGGCTGAATTCGCATTGCATGTGATCTGCACAGCAATGCAGTGTGAATCACATGCGATGTCTGGCATCACACCAATGTGAACCGACCCAAATTACTATATTAAGAATGTATACATGTGATAAAAGTCTCTGAACAAAAAAGAACCTTCAACATGAAAGATATTTTTCGAAAGTGCACATTAATTGCTCAGGAGTTTAGTGCCAACCTTAAATTGCTGTGTATTTAGTAATGCTGCTGTTTGCTGTTGTCTCTGTATTGATTTTATGAAGACTGAAGCCTAGGCGTTTCTTCATATATGCAGAATGCTGCAAGTGCGTGCCATTGTTTTATATGCTTTGGCAGCTTGTCTGTCCTTATCATTTTCATCAAGCTTCTTTTGTTTTTGGCAAGCTGAAGCTCTAACAGATTCTTCTTATTGTGTATCTGATTTCTTCTGAATTCTGTTAAAACCTCACTTTGTAAGGGACAGTTCATATTGGCTGATGTTTGGATTTACAGCTCAGGATAATTGTTATAAAGACAGTGCTGTATTACAGTTGCACGCAAGTCAAAATGTGCCCCCACATCTCTTCTTTCTAAACTCTTCTGTCACCAAAACAAGATTACTCAAAGGCAGGAGAATGCTTTGTGAATTTTTGCACTGTAAACATTTCAGGTGGTATATTAATACTTATGCTTTAAGTGCTATATTTCATAAAATACAAAGATATGAGCAGTGGTCTACAGCATATATACATTTTTAGTAGTTTTCGATGGTCAAACTAGGAGACAGTAATTTCTTTCAATGACTTTCTACATAGTCCATTTGAGTATGCCTTGGACCTGTGACGAGTCCCAGAAGGCTGCTGGAAAGGAGGTGGGGGGGGGGGGGGGTCAACATCCACTCAGATAGCCTAGTGGGAGTGGGAGTAAAAACCTGTCAAAAACCAGGTATCCCTTCCCACAAAGACGTAAATGAATCTAAAAGTAATGGTGGTTTATTCCCTTTTCTGAGAAGTTCTGCTTTAAATACCTTGCAATGTCCCTGTCTGGGGGCCTAAAGCTGACTGCTTGGTCATTTGACCCCTGCTGGAGTTTGCATGCGCAGGGCAGTCGTCATTCCCCCCCCAAGCTAGACACTTCCTCTGCATCATCTATGAAGGTATTTTTTTCTGCAACCATGGCAGATCTTTGTAATGAGATTACTTCAGGGATTGTGGACTCGGGATGCAAGGATACTTTTTCACATTCTCCTCCAGAATCTATCTCTGTCTTCAGTTAGTGCTTCTTCTGCTTTTCAGCTTCAGGCATCTTTCCCAGCTCAGCTAGACTGCCAACTAGTCTTCTGTTGTCATGTTTGCTGAATTTTATCAGGTGAATGTTCAGGCCTCAGCTGATAGCCGCTTTGGTCATAAGATTCTTCAACCAGATCTGTAGACTGTTGAGCCACTTCTCTCAACCTGTTAGTTTCTGTGGGCATGTTAGCTTTTGTTTGCTGTGTTCCCATCCAACTAATCAGTTGCACTAGTTTTGGATGTCCCTCTGTGCTTGAGGACCTATCCTATTTCCTGTAATGTATGATTAAGAAATAGGATTTTTGACTTTCAGTACAACCCTTTTCTTGGAATAAATGATGGCACACAGGATCCTCACTCTGTTGTTATGGTCCTCTCCGCTTTTGCTTGCTAACAAAACTGAGATTTGCTAGGAATGGGTGAGGTTATCCTGGGCTCTTCCTACAGCTTTGTTTTCTGGTGTCCATGCTCCTGAAGGTAGCTGCTTAACCCTTCTTTTTATTCTCTTCCTGTTTTCCTGAGTATATTCCAAGACAGGATTTTACAGTAATTCAAAAATCCTATCATTCTCTGTGTCATCATAATTTAAGCCCTGAACCTCAAGCAGGCACATACCTTTAATATTAATATTCCAAGGATTATGTAGAATTACTTATCAGTTGACAAATATGCTTGCACCTTCCAAAGTGATATACTTAAAGGAAAAAAAAAACATATAGTTCATGTGAGTAGAAAGTGAGGAGTGGTTGCTCTGGGATAGAATACTTATCTTGGTGTAATACTTTCTGAAACTTTCAGAGTGACTATTGGGAAGTTGTAATGCCATCTGAACCTATATAGATTTGGGTGTATGCCCAGTGGTGATCCTCTGACTAATGGGATATGTCCCTACATTGGATCTGTTATGGATGTGAGGAAGATTTATAGATGGATTATAACGTATTATTGTGTTTGTGGTGGGTGTGTGCATATGTACTCTATATATTTATGCATATATGACTTTTCTCCAAAATTTTTTTGAATGTGCTATGGGGAGTTCCAGACTTTATTTACTGCAAATAAACATCTGCTAATGGTATCTTCCCTTGGACAAAATCCAAATAGGTTTATATTTAAATGGAAATACACAGTATATTATAAACTATCCTAAAACATAAACATCTCTGCCATGTTTTGTTTTGAGAGGTTAATGATGGTATAAAGCGGCCCTGGAGCCTGATGCTGCCCTTTTGTTTGCCCTTATCCTGCCCTTGAGGCATTGTTCCTGCCACTGGCCTCAACAAACGGGCACTATTTTTTCCACCAGCACCAACATTGGTAAATCTTTCTACTGACAAAAAAAATGGGACACTTTTTCTCCCACTGACACCAACTATTTCTCCCCCCTTATTCCAAAGATTGGGCATTGTTTACTCCCACTGGGCATAGTCCGATCCCACTCACACCAAGGTAGGGCTTCACCATATTGAAAAAAAATCACATTGCAATATTTTTTTCCCAACGATATATATTGCGATATTTTTTTGCGGCGGATCCTCTTCGTCGTGCATTTTTTAGTAGTGCAGAGTTACTACAGCGTGCCCTCATTCAATGCAGAGTTACTACAGTGTGCCCCCATTCGATGCAGAGTTACTACAGCATGCCCCCATTCAGTGCAGTGACCAGCGTGTCCCCCATTAATGCAGTGACCAGCGTGCCCCCCATCAATGCAATGACCAGCGTGCCGTGTCCCCATCAATGCAGTGACCAGCATGCCCCCCCATCAATGTAGTGACCAGCGTGCCCCCCATCAATGTAGTGACCAGAGTGCCCCCCCATCAATGTAGTGACCAGCGTGCCCCCCCCCATCAATGTAGTGACCAGCATGCCCCCCATCAATGTAGTGACCAGCATGCCATGTCCCCTTCAATGCAGAGAGACTTACCTAAGGTAGAAGAACACAGCCTGACATCCATCCCATCCCACATGTTCAGTCTGCCACGCAGCTAGTTCTCTTGACCGAGCGGTGAGCGCGGCACAGCGAACCAATCACGTCGTGATTAGCGGCACAGCGAACCACCAATCGGGTGTGCAGGCACGCGTGATTGGTTAGCTGTGCAGCTGCTCACGGCGCACTGCTCACCGCTCAGTCAGGAGAACTAGGCTAGCTGCCGGCAGGCAGACTTGAACGTGTGGGACGGATGTCGGGCTGTGTTCTGCTACAACCACTGTGAGGCCTCCCGAGTCCCGACTTCTCCCTGCCTAATGCCTATGACTTACTATTGTATCTTCGTCGATGTGACTATCGCCAACGCCCGCAGCACGATAGTCGATATCACATCGACTATCGTTCAGCCCTACACCAGGGACAGTAAATTGGCCCTTTCTTTAGAAAGTTTGGAGAAATGTGGTATAAGGTGTTATGCAGTTCAGCGACCAACTTTAAATGCATTGGTCAAACAATCGTATTCTCCAATAAGTCCTTATTTGGAACACCTCTTATCTTGAATTTGTTATTTTTTTTGGTCTGTTGAATCTCTGACAATTCCAAAAAACTACCAGTTGGCCTAGTTCTTATGTTGAGCTACAGAATAATTAGCCTTTATGTTGTGGAGATTTGAGAGTAGGAAGGGTTGAGCAGTTTATCAAAAGACACCGGTCAGGGCTGACAACACTCAGTCCACAAAAACAATGTGTGTTATCAGTTTTGAAAGTCCTGCAGTAGCACATTTGAGCTGAGTACAATATTGGCAGATCAAAAGGTATTTATCTTTCATTCATTGACGGAATCATTTTACTTCCTGATCACTGTACGTGTAGTGCAGATTCTCCTGGTGGCTGCAGGTACCTGTTTCTGTGGGTGGTGAGTCTGGTGGGGTCCTCTCCCTCTCTGCTGAGGATCGCTTGGTGCTTTGTGCATGGCGACCGGGTGGTGCTGCCAGCGCGGTAGGGTTTGTCCCTTAGCAGTGTTTTTACACTTTTTGTGGGGTCCCCCTTGTGACTCATGGCGTCTTTGGAGCACATTTCCCCACCTGATCCCCTCTCTGAGGCTGTTGGGCCCTCCGGGTCCCAACCATCCATCCATCCATGTACTGATGGCGGTCCTGGAGTCCCTTGTGTCCTGGGTGGAGGTGGCTTACGGGCGACAGGCTAGCTAAAACCGCCCCCTGCCTTCCCCTGCCTCATCTGTCTCATCAGATCCTGAATCTGATTCGGCTGCTGCGAACGTGGGTCACCCTTCTGGGTCTACAACCACGTGCTAGGCCCATGCACAAAAAGGCGCTGGTTGATGCACTGTATCGGTGCTTGAGACCCTGATGATGGAAGACTTAGCGGAAACTGCGATGGAGGTGCAGGTGCCCTTTGCCACTCACAAGCCATCCAAAACGGCAAAGGTGTTTACTTTCCCTGCCTATTTTGACAGAATTTTTGCTAAAGAATGGGGACGACCAAAGCGTCCCCGCGGGGTCCCTAAACGCTTTACTAGGTGTTACCCCTATGAGGAGTCCCTTCTTAAGAAGTGGACTGTGCCACTGGTGATGGACCCTCCGGTTTCCAGATTAAACAAGGCAACCTTGATTCCCGTTGAGTCCCCAGCCTTTAAGGATCTGGCTGACCGGAAGGCGGAGGCTGTGGTCTGCACTATGTACACTTTTGCTGGTTCGGCAGTGAGGCTGGTATTCACTATTGCCCTAGTGTCGCACACTCTGTGTGGGCTAAGCTCCTACATTGTGACCTGGTGGGTTAACAGCTCCCCCCCTGCCTTTGCCAAGCTGGCAGACCAGCTGGTCCAGGGGCTTTAGTTTATCTGTGATGCCTCTTTGGATGCGGCTCTCCTGATGGCTTGCCTCTCTGTTTTGGCAGTGGTCCTTCGCCGTATTTTTTGGCTCAAGTGCTGGTCTGCGGATAAGACTTAAAAAAAAAAAAAAGGCTTTGACTGATCTTCTTTTTCAAGGAGATCGCCTGTTTGGAGCTACCCTGGATGACATCCTAAAAGGTCTCACAGGGGGAAAGAGTACCTTCTTTCCGCAGGCTACTAAGGGGCCAACTGACAAGGGCTCAAAGCCTTTCAGGGCCTCTTCTGAAGATCCAAACTAACCTAGTCTGGCAAGCCAAGATCAGGCTTCCCCATAACTGGGGACAAGGCTACGTCTGCATGAAGGTGCGCCCTCACCACCGTATCGGGGGTGGGGGGCGTCTTCGCTGGTTTCCGGACCTGTGGACTTCCCCGGCTACAAGATCACATTTCGCTCTTGTCCCCGGCAAGGTTTTTTTCTTCCAACTTGTGCCTGTCCCCAGACCGCTTACAGGGCCTCTTTGGGGCGGTACAAGATATGTTCCTTCAAGGGGTGATTGTCCCGGTTCCGACCTCGGAATGTTTTCAGGGTTTTTACTCAAATCTGTTCACAGGAAGGAAGGCAAAATGCGTCCAATCCTGGACCTCAAGGCGCTAAACTGCTTTGGGCGGGTACAGAAGTTCAGAATGGAGTCCATTCGAACGGTGGTGGCATCCCTGCCTCAGGGGGATTTCCTCACCTCTGTCGATATTAAGGATGCCTACCTTCACATTTCAATATGTGCTAGTCACCAACATTTTCTCTGCTTTGCTGTGGGAGAGGAGCATTATCAGTTTTCTGGTATTACTCTTTGGTCTCGCATCTGCTCCTCAGGTCTTCACAAAAGTGTTAGCCCCGGCGATAGCTTTGCTATGCCAATGGGGATACTGAGCTACTGGGACGATCTCCTTCTGCAAGTGGAGTCTCCCTCTGCTCTGGTAGAAAACCTGGAGATCACAATATGAACTCTGTGGGAGTTCGACTGGATTCTGAATTTTCAGAAGTCAGCTCTGGTTCTGTCCACAAAGTTTGACTATCTGGGCTGAGTGCTCCTTCCTCTGGACAAACTCAAGAAATTGCAGGCTGCAATTCGCCTCCTGTTGTCCAACAAATAGTCATCCCTCCAGACTTGCATGCAGGTGTTGGGCCTGATGGTGTCTACCATCTACCTTCGAGGCGGTTCCGTTTGCACAGTTCCATACAAGGTCCCTGCAAAGGGAAATTCTGACCAAATGGGACAACACTCCGCAGTCTCTGGACAATCAGATCCACAAAGGAGTCGGTGGCTTTGTTCTTTGGCCCTTCTGCTGGGAAATTCCTCCCTTCCCTTGTTTTGGCCAGTGGTTACCACGTATGCCAGCCTGTCTGGCATCCTCGGCAAGCATTCTGCTCAGGGAATCTGGACAATGGAAGATTCCAGACTCCCGATCAATGTCTTGGAACTCCGAGCAATCAGACTTTGTCTGTATCATTGGACAGATCATCTTCAGGGTTGGCCAGTGTGCATTCAATCTAACAATGCCACGGCTGTGGCTTATGTAAATCACCAAGAGGGCACAAGACATGTCCTGGCGGCTCTGGAGATAGCCGGCATTCTAAGATGGGCTGAACAGTTTGTTCCAGCCCTCTCCACCGTACACATTCCTGGGGTGGAAAATTGGCAGGTGGATTACCTTAGTCGGCAGGTGTTGGGCCACTGGGAGTGGTCCCTTCATCCAGAGGTGTTTCATTAGCTGTGTCTCCGGTGGGGCACCCCCGAGGTGGATCTGTTAGCGTCCCGGCTCCACAGAAAGGTGCAGAGGTTTATGGCTTGGTCAAGGGATCCTCTGACGGAGGCCACAGATGCGCTGTTGGCCCCGTGGGGTCAGTATAGTCTGACTTACGCCTTTCCTGCTCTCAAGCCTCTGCCAAGACTTCTACGCAGGATTGAGGCAGAAGGGATTCCAGTCATCTTAGTGGCTCCGGACTGGCCTGGCCTGGTCTGGCTTGGTACGCCAAACTGGTGCGGCTGGTCGCCGACGTTCCTTGGCAGCTTCCTCTCAGGGAGGATCTGCTGTCCTAAGGACCGATCTTCCATCCTGCTTTACAGTAGCTGGCTTTGATAGGTTGGCTGTTGAATGCCAGGTGCTGATGGATAAGGGTTTATCTGAGTCAGTCACTGTTGAAAGCTAGGAAATTTACCTCTAGGAAGATCTTCCATCGTACTTGGAAGATGTACATTGCGTGGTGTGAGTCTCTTGGGGTTCTTCCTCGCTCTTTTTTGGTGGCTCGGATCTTGACCTTCCTTCAAAGGGGGGTTGAACAGAAATTGGCCTTGAGTACCATCAAGGGCCAGGTCTCGGCTTTGGACGTCTTCTTCCAGTGACCTTTGGCCACACACTCCCTGGTGCGCACCTTTCGTCCGACAACTGGTTCCTCCAGTGCATGCTCCGTTGCTACCTTGGGTTAGTAATTTGTTGCTTTCAGCTATACAGAAGCCTCCCTTTAAAAATATTCAGGAGATTACCCTGTTTACGCTGTCCCAGAAGGTGGCCTTTTTAGTGGCTATCACCTCTGTGTGCAGGGCGTCGGAACTGGCAGCGTCGTTCACCTTACTTGGTGATTCACAGAGATAAGGTGGTTCTTCGCCCCTATCCTTTGTTCTTTCCAAAGGTTGTCTCCGATTATCATTTGAATGAAAATATTGTGTTGCCTTCCCTGTGCCCCAGGCCTAAACATCTGAAGGAAATTGCCTTGCATGTCTTGGATGCGGTCCGGGCAATTAGTGTGTATCTGGCAGCCACAGAGTCTTTCAGGAAGTCACACTCTTTGTGCTCAAGGATGGACCTCGAAAAGGGTTGTCCACTTCCTCTGCGCCCATTTCCAGATGGATCAGACAGACGGAGCTTCAGGCTTTTTCCATCAGGGGTCAGGTTCTTCCTTTCCCTGTCAAGGCGCGCTCTACCAGGGTGCTTAGTGCCTCCTGGACTTTCCGTCATCAGGCGTCAGTGACACAGGTTTGCAAAGTGGCCACCTGGTCGTCGTTGCACACTTTTACAACGTTTTATAAAGTGGATGTGTTGGCATCTGCGGATGCTTCTTTTGGCTGCAAGGTTGTGCAGGCTGCTGTTTAAGAGGACCTGATCCTCTTTGAGGGTGTGTTGTTTTATTTTTCAGATGGGCTCCAGTTGTTTGGTTGAGCTCCTGTTGCCTGGTTGGCTACTGTTTAGCCTTGGGAATTTTTTTGTTGTTCCCTCCCCTCATGTTTAGCACTGCTTTGGGACGTCCCAATGGTTATTAATATCAGGAGCTGTGTCCGTCAATGAACGAAAGAGATAATGGGATTTTTGACTTACCGTAAAAATCCAATTCTCTGATGTTCATTGGTGGACACAGCACCCACCCTTCTGGAGTTATGATGCTCCTGGCACTGTAACAAAACTGAGTGGCTATAGCCCCGGGGACTGCCCATGGGTGTAACCAGAATCATTTTCTGCCTAGTGTCCTACTCCTGTAGGGGGCAGTATAAACTAATGGTTATGAATATCAGGAGCTGTGTCCGTCAATGAACATCAGAGAAATGGAATTTAAGATAAGTCAAACATCCGATTTTTTCTGTACTTTGAGGGGACAAAACTTGGGTTTTATTTTTGCACTGACATTCTTTAAGGAAGGAACTGTGCAGATTAGCTGTTTGCGAAAAGTATAGATAAAAACGCTTTTGTTTAATCAGGTCTGAAGTTCTTTTTGGATAGGAAGACTGACGTCCTGTGGTTTTTAAAATTGAAAAGAATAACCAGCTGTGAGTTAGATAGAAGCACTTTCATATTTGCAAGCTTCTGGCTGTAAAACGTTTGATTTTTGTCTTTTATTTTTTTACTTACCTTGCTTGTTTCCATACCTAACCTCACATACCTAAATATTTGACTTTTGGATAGAGTGGTGAAGCACTAGATTCCCAGTTATTATTGCTGTCTTTGCCCTTCTTTGAGTATATATATCCCTAATTTCTGTCCTAAACTTACTGTAACACACAGGGTATCAATGGGATTTGCACATGATGGAAATTCTTTCCAGTGTGAACTAAAGTAAAAATGTGAACCCCACTCAGCAATGTTTTTAGACTGTGAAGCCTAGAGCAAAATTGCTAGTCAAAAACAGTAAACAGAGGGAGCTGCCTCCTATTAGTGGTCCCCAATGCAATTTTTTTTTTTTTTTTACCAAAATGAGCTCCAAATACTTGGTTTAAATAAAGCTCAGCTGAGATTGAGCACAAACCTAGAATGCACTTATTTTCAAAATCTTATGGTTTTCTGATTTTGTTAGTGGATTTAGACAGTTTTAAAGTACTGTATGTGTAAACTATGCTTCTCGTTTATTGTCTTTGACAAGCTAGCTCTCTTTCACTTTGAGGCAGTTTGAGCACAGTTTAGCATGTAAGGAGTCCCTAATCACATGTGAGAGGCTCCATTGTTGCTGATAGAAATTAAGGAAACAGACTCCTTTCTAGGGGTGCGCCTCTTCACTGGTTTTACGATTCGGTTATGATTATCCTATGATTAGATTCGATTCCACGATGCATTATGATTAATGCCAGTGGTGTTTATCCAAAAATTCAAGCAGTCAGAAGAACTCTATTTTATTTTCATTTGCTCTCAGCGCAATATCCTATTTGGAGAGGGTAATTCTCATAACCATCCCAAAAGTGCGCTACAAGTTATTCACTTTCAGTTCATTACAGAAAACAAAGGGGCATTCTTTATGTCTAGAGGAAAAGCAGAAAGGCTTCTTTGCCGTAAGAGCTGTGAATATGTGGAATAGACTGACTCTCACAAACTAGTGACTATAGTGACTAATGTCACTATATTACCAAAAATCCTTAAATGCCTGGTGTAAACAAAGGCATTTCAATCTCAGATTTCATTCTTTCTCACATTCTGTCCTTCCTACAATCATGACTTGACCAAAATATAAGTACTCTTAAAGGACAGGTTTTTGCCTTGTCCATTTTGTGCCAAAAATCTGTCTCCATTTTACATTTAAAACACTTTTTTCAAGGCTTTTTTACGGATTATTCCACCCTTACAGCAGCCTGTGCTTCCTTGGGGTCTTAATTTGGTTCTGTCTGCCCTGAAGACCACCCTTTGAACCCTCGTCCCTCTGCATTCTGGAAAGTGCCCTGAGCCAACTACACTTAGGAAACACCTAGCCACATGCAAAGCAGAATAATGTAAAAAAAAAATATATATCTTTAACTGCTTCCTGTTCAGATATAATACAGAAACGGCTGGACCTGCAGCAGCAAGCCCAGTGTACAGGGGACATAGTGGATCGCTTTACCAGGTACAAGACCAAGTAAATTGGTCTTGTACCATTTGATTGCTGTGTCCAATCACAACAATCACATGGTAACCATTGAAACGGAAAGTAAACATCAGTTCTCTCTCCTTTCTCCAGTGTCCTGATCACTGTCATACCCCATACCAGGGTCCTGATCACTGCCATACCCATGGGGTGAAAGTGTCCAGACTTGAGGTGGTTAAAAGCCCTACATTTGTTTGTGTGTGTGTGTTTTTTTTTTTTTTCTTTAATTCCTTTTTCATTAATTCATTTTATTTATTAATTTCAAAGACTTGACAATGTACATACCACACCAAGACAACAGACACTTTTGGAAGACTAACAGTCAAAAACAAGAAAGAAACAACACCTGTAACAGCATATTCCTCATCCTAACTAAACAAAGGATACATACAATGCCCGTTAGGTTTATAAATAAAAGGCTAGAATTCACCTCCAAAAGCAATTGTATATGAAAGCATCTCAAGTCAAGAGGGTTAGATAACCCAACTGCTATAAACGTCCAATGCATAGATTAAAACAACAGTTATCAACCTCAACACAACCTCAAGATCACAGCATTTGCAAAATTCAATCAGAGGCAGTAGATACAGATTTAACCCATCTTACCCAAACCTTATCAAATTTGGGGGGTTGCACCCCTACTGGAATAAGGTGACTTTGTAAAAGGGGGTGGCCTTATTGTCCAGAGCTTTCTAAGTAGGAAGAGAGGTTGCAAACGTTTTCTGGTGCAAAATATAGTAACATGAGCAGAGTATGAATGGCTTTAGTGGGAGCTAGGGAATCTACAAGACTTTAGTCAAACCTCAATAGTAGAAACAAGAGTGATAATTGTAACCGATTTAATACAGGCTAACCTCAGTCCAGTATTTTTGGGCACCACCCAGGAACTATGCCAACAGGAGGAGGTTTCATCCTGATAAGTTCTAGCTAGTCTAGCTGGAGTCAAGTATATTCTGTGTATGAATTTATACTGGTTCAGTTGACTCCTGGCTGATACTAATCTGGTAGAGGAGGCCTCCTACATGTCATCCCAGTAGTCATTGTCAAGCCTCGGTGTATCAGTAACCAATGCTGTGTGACATGGCAGTATGAGCTTGTCTGTTTCTGGAAACAATTATTTGTTAATAAGGGGAACTGTAGAAAGTGGAGAGAAGGGCAACCAAAAAGAGGCATGGAGGAGCTGAATTTATTCTCTCTTGAGAAGAGGCCATTAATCAAACATGTATAAATACATAAGGGGTCCATATAGTGAACTTGGTGTTGAGTTATTCACTTTAAGATCAACACAGAGGACAAGTGGGCACTCTTTACGTCTAGAGGAAATTTGATTTTGTCTCCAAATACGGAAAGGTTTCTTCATCGTAAGAGCTGTGAAAATGTGGAATAGTCTTCCTCCAGAGGTGGTTCTGGCTAGCTCACTAGATTGCTTTAAAAAAGGCCTGGATTTTTTCTTGGGTGTACATAGTATAAATGGGTACTAATATTTATAGGTAAAGTTATTTATACTAATATTTATAGGTAAAGTTGATCCAGGGAATATCCGATTGCCTCTCGGGGTATCAGGAAGGAATTTTTTTCCTCTGCTGTAGCAAATTGGATCTTGCTTTGCTGATTTTTTTTTGCCCTCCTCTGGATCAACTGAGGGTATAGGATTGTGTATACGGGATTGTATGGTTGGGTTTTCTTTACTGTTTTTCTATTTTTTTTATTGGTTGAGCCAGATGGACTTGTGTCTTTTTTCAACCTGGCTAACAATGTAAATAGTTGAGAGCTCTTTGGTTGAACAGTTGACTCTCAATAGGAGCTTCAGCTCACTTGACAGGAGAGAGAGCTAGCCAGCCTCAAATTGCGTGTGATCCATATGCCTGATGTGTAAATGTCAAAGCAAATGAGAATTAGACAAGTTGTATAAAGATTTTAACCAATCAAAGGATAAAAAGACTCAGTTTCTGACAACATCCTGAAGTTTCTTAATTCAAAATTTTAGGATAGTCAACAGGAACTGGATAAGTATAGGGATTGAGTAAATTTGGGGTTTTCAACAGCAAAGTATAAGGTGAGATCTGAGGTTCGTCAGTTCCCAACCCATGTGCAACTTCCCAAGCTCTAATACCAGAGCATGTTTGCATATGTGGGTATTTCTATCCTTTATGGAACAAATGGTGTAAGGCCTTATAGGAAACAGCCACTGCCGTCTGTAAGGATAGCGCAGCATCATCAAAGGAAGTTGTTAGCCAATGATGGGCAAAATGCATATTGGCCAACAAGAAGGGAGATGAAGCCAGAAACTGTGTTTGAAATAAATATACTAAGGTATGTGACTCTACCCATTGGAGAGAATTGTCTGTAGATATTAGAAGTGGTAGCAGACGTATGCAAAGGTAAAATTTTGTTACAGTTTACCCTCAGGCCAGAGAAGGTGGCAAATGTATTTAAAATGCATAGTGCAGCTGACATTAAAGTCCCAGAGTCATGACGAAATCGCACAAGCTCATCAGCATAGAGGGATGTTTTTACTTCAAGGCTACCAATGCCCTGAACCATAGAAGACATTCATGAAGCCAGGGCTATGGGCTCCATCATGAGGGTGGACAGCCTTGGGGACAGGGGGCTACCTTGTCTGGTGCCTCTGGATACCAGGAAAAAAACTGAAACCTCAACATTGCCTTGATGGCCACCACAGGACGATTATACAGGATGTCAATCCACTGGAGAAAGACGGTCCCAAAACTCATTCTTCATAAAGCTACTGTCATATAGGTCCAGTCAACCGAATCAGAGGCTTTCTCCAGGTCCAGAAACACCAGTACCACACCAGTGCCCCCCCCAGACCTCAGAACCTAGCTGGGTATCAGTTAAAACTCTCCTAAGGTTAATGCCAGTTGTTTTTTTTTTTTGGGCATGAAGCTGTTTGGTTTGAGGAGATCAAGAGACAGGGGATGGTTGTAAGTCTATTGGCATCTTGGTGAGAATTTTAGAATCCATATTTAACAGGGCTATGGGCATGTAGGGGGCACAATACAGAGGGTCTTTATCTGGTTTTGCGAGCAACACCACAAGCGCTTTTTAAAAGGAGGAGGGAAGTGCTCATTGCTTCAAACAATCCTTGTACAGGTCAGTGTAATAGATGAGGAGACAAGTTTTATGTATAGTGCTTGTTCCATTCAGCCAGCAGTGCCTCTAGCCTAAGGGACTTACAGTTTGGGAAGGAGCCTATTGCAGTTGCCACTTCCTCCCCTTTAAATTGAGCATCTGAAAGGTCCCTAGCATCTTTAGATATAATAGGTATGGGAAGGTGTTTAAGAAGAGCGTAAAGTTGCCTTTCCTCAGATGGGGGTATGGAGTACTATAACTCAGTGTAGTAGGAGACGAATGCCTGGAGAACATCTTCCCTCTTATTCAGTAATCCACCGCCCGGGGAAAAATACAGGGTATAACTGTGAGGTTTAACATCAAGAGGACTACCATTAGCTTACCATTCGTATCCTTTTTTCAAAAAGATGATCAGGCTTCTTTTTTAAAACACAATGTGTGAGGCTCTAATATTGCAGCAAGAGATTTTGCCTAACTAGTTGTAAATCCCCCGGGAAATCAGAAGAGGGTGTTTCAGCATATTTACGAACACACATCTGCTCTCTGTCTTGAAGAGCTTGTACAGTATGGTTGTTACTGACAGATTTGATGGCAGATTTGATGGCAGAGGTGCATGTACCGCTAGTAATAAATTTAGGGTCCGTTCACTCTAGAATGCAGTGCAGGAAAGCCACGTACCTGTGCAGGTTTCTGCAGCGCATTACAATCATGCTTCCCTTGCGATCTGCAGCAGGAGTCAGTGCAAGGTTAACGACATCCCAAATGCAGTGTGTTTGCCAGCACCAGATTGCATGGTACTAAAGTACCATGCGATCTGGTTGCCGTGCATTTGAAAAAGTAGTGCATGCAATAATTTTGGTACAGTGCGATTTCAGCTCATTCATTTCGAACTACACAGAACTGCAAGTGAATTTATTGCAGTTCCTAGGGTGAATGGGCCCTTAAAGAAATCCCACATCACTAGGGCAATAGAGGATCCCTCATTAAGAATCCATACGGTGTCGAAATGACATTCGACTGATGGGTCTGCCACCCAGCCTAGGTGCCTGTTGTTTGGCAATTCCAAGATATATATATACTAATGAGAACCAGCAGTTAAAATGTGTTTCTATAATGACAGTCACATACCTTTCTTTGGGGCCAGAAACACTTGACAGGCTGAGCAGATCAGACTTTTATGCAGTAGCATAGGAACCCCCCTAAGATACGAGGACTAAGTCGACCACTATCTGGATTCAAATCATTCTCAAGGAAAGAACCCTCTTGGATGGGAGATGTGTTTCCTAAAGGAAAACTACATGTGCGTGGTGTGATGTTAAACATTGAGAGACTAGGGACCTCTTAAATTTAGAGTTCAAACCCCTTATACTGCAGGAGATAATCCTAAAATTGTCATATATTGCATTAACATAATAAAGCCTCAGAACTAGTAGAACTTTTATTCAAATAGACGTATATAGACATTTGCATATTTTTAGAACAAAAGTACAAAAGAGAACTTTGCTGTTTCTTACCTCAACAGCCCTTTTGTGGCATGGAAAGATCCCCGACCAGATGGCACAGGTTTGCTGAGCAAGATTACAGATGAGGGATGGATAAAGGAAGGTAAAATTACTCCAGATAGTTGGAGCAACTAGTGAGTCCATCTACTCATGCTCACATCCCATCCATAGTCCCCTACATTTGGGTTTAAACCCTCACAAGCCATATAACTTGAGACTAGATTTGTTATGTTTTTATGTTGCCAAATATTATAATTTAATCCTATGATGGGGTGGATCCACCATGACATTTGTACAAAGTTGTTTTGTGCAGCTAACCTATTTGACTGTAAAGAGAGAGGAGAACATATTGACTAATTTATTGTGCCTTCTCAAATTTTATGTTTATTGCACAGAGTGATCTGTGTTCTAATTGGGGAGGAAAGAGATAGCGGATTTCACATGACCAGCAGACTAGGATCTTTGCTGTTGGTTAAAGTAGTGCCTCAGTAGTTTGGCGATTTCTTAATGTATCAGCTGCATGCAGTTTGTGGGGCAGGGCCCTTTACACAAAAGTAAGTTTATTTTACACATTGTAATAGCTTTAAGCTTGAAGCTGAGATGTAGGTGATAGTTTTGTTTTTCCATGATGGATCTGGTCTTAAGCGGTTCTCTTCACCTAAAAACAATAAAGCCTCGTACACACGATCAGATTATCGAACGATCTGTCGTACATTTTTTGTTGCATGCTAGTCTCATATCAAAAGTGAAGAGGCTACTTTCACACAAAAATTCCCGTACGACAGAATTCAACTTCAGAAGTGATGTCATGTGTTGAATTGTTTTGTATATGTTCTTTCGTTTCTAAACATGCCTAGTCTTGCTCTTACCATTTTTTCAGACTAAAACTGTACTAATTAAACGAAAATCGGACGTTGTGTTGGCGAACGATAAAAATTTTATAGCCTGCACATCTAGTTTTTGTCGTCCGAAAATTCGTAATCGGTTGTCGAAAGCACTATACTAACAATCCGAAAATCGGTAGATCGTTCGTCGGACGAAATTTTCCTTCAGATTTTCGTATTGTGTGTATGGACCTTAATAGTACTTATGTCTGAGACTAATTACACAGATAAGCAGCACGGGAAATGGTGTTTTGGCAACAGCTGGGTTACTCTTCTATCTTCTTTTGTGTTGATTCTCAACTGTATTTTTATAGTCCAGAATGTCATTAGTGTGTACTCGAAGGAAATATTGCTATACAAATTCTGTTAAATAGAAGAAACAACTATAGCAAATTTCAGTGTGATGAGGCTGCATTGTTCTCTTTGTGTGTGATTTTTTTCCCTCTGTAATATTACTGTGTGCTATAAATCCACAAAATTGCTAAAGGCATCAGTCTTATTTTATAGGAAGAGACAAGCTAAGCTAGGTCTTCCCTCAGAAAACCTATTTTTATTTGGCTTTGTTGATGCTGGAGGGTATTGGGCTGGGAAAGAAGAGGAGAGATAGCTTAAGGAGACCTAAGCACACAGAAGTCTTAATACTCTTGGGTTATTTTCAAATTAAAAAAACAGTACTGCTTTCCAGTGATTCCTGTACCATACTGATCCTGACATATAGACACAGCATCTCTTTTTATGATTCTTATTATTATACAAGCTTTATATAGTGATGACAGTTTGCACAGCACTTTACAATATAAAGGCGAAACAGTACATTTACAATGCAATAAAATATGAGAGGGTTAAGAGGGCCCTGCTCACAAGTGCTTACAATCGAATAGGGTGGGGCTAGTGTTACAAAAGGTAATAACTGTGAGGGTGAGCTGATGAAAGAATAAAAAGTTCAGTTGTTAGGTGGATGCGCAAAAGCCTTGCTTGTAGAGATGAGTTTTCAGGGATTGCCTAAAGATGACCCGAGTAGGATATAGCCCAAGAGAATGAAGTAGAGAGTTCAAGAGGATGGGAGAGGTTCTGGAGAAGTCCTGGAGAGGAGCATGGGAGGAGGAGACGAGAGCTAGAGAGCAGGAGGTCTTGGGAGGAGAGGACAGTTGGATGATGTTTTGAATCAAGATTGGTGATTTAGCTCAGGGCATAGTTGTGATGGCTTTGTATATTGGTAGTATTTTGAATTGAATTTGCTAGGCAATCGGATGCCTGTGGCGGCATTGGCAGAGATGGGTGACACTGTGCAGTTGGTAAAGTAGATGAATCTGGCCCCAGCATTCATGGAAGACTGAAGGGGGATAGCCTGTGTAGAGGTAGACCTATGAGAAGGGAGTTGCATTAGTTAAGGCGAGAGATAATAAGGGAGTAAATTAATAGCTGGGTGGTTTTATTCATTAAAAAACTGAGAATTTTAAAACTGTTAGGAAGGTGAAGTCAATCTTTTGGCAGTGATTGCATTTGGGGCTGAAAGGTCAGAGTCTACAATCACACCTAGTATCCTGGTGGTACCCTGGTTCAGTTTTATCAAGATTTCGTTTGAGGAAGTGATGTGATATCCACAGTGATATTTCAGTAAGTAAGTTAGTAATGCAAGAGGAAACCAAAGGAGTGAGATAAGGGGTAGAGAGATAGATTTGGGTGTCATTGGAGTAGAGCTTGTATTGGAAGTCATGGGAGGTTATCAAGGGACCAAGAGAGGAGATGTAGATCGAAAAGAGAAGATATAAAAAAACAGAGACTTTGGGGACCCCTACAGAAAGAGGAAGCGGAGAAGAGGAGACAGAGTTGTAGGTAACACTGAAGGAGCGCTGTGATAGATAGGAGAAGAACTGGAAAGAACAGAACCTTGGATGCCAAGGAAGGGGAGTTTATTGAGGGGGATCAGATGGTCAATAGTATCAAAGGCTGCAGAAAGGTCTAGTAGTAAAGAGTATAGAATAGAGGCCATTGGTTTTAGCAGTTAGTAAATCATTAATGCTTTTTAGTAGGGCAGTTTCTGTGGAGTGCTGTGGGCTAAAATAGGAGCATGGAGATGGGTCTTAAGTTATTCGGGTTAGTGGGGGTCCAGTGAGGGTGAATTTAGAGTGAATGGGAAGGTACAAGTAGAGAGGGAGGGATTGAAGATGTAAGTTAGAGAGCATAAGATAGGAGAACAGGGAACATGATCAATCAGGGGACAATTGGTTAGGTGGGCAAGGTGGGTGAGAAAAGTTTTGAAACCTCTTCTGTAATATTGAATGTGCTGTTAGATAGGGTATGTTAAGTGGGTAAGATATGTGTACAGTGGAGATGTGCTCATGAATTGCATCAGTCTTGTTTTTGAAATGATATGCAATTTCTTGGTAGTGAGTAAGTTAGTGGGTGGATGTGGTGGGGGACAAAGTAGACAATTAAAGTTAGTGAAAAGCTGATCTGGACTGGATGACAAGGTATTAATAAGGGTGCCAAAGTAAGTTTGTTGGACAGCATGGAGGCAAGAATCTTTATTTTATAAGGGCAGATTTGTATAGGGTAAAGTCTTGCAGGGATTTGTTTTAATGGCACAGTCACTCAAAAGTAGAGGTACATCAAATGGAAACTTTGGTGGCAAAACCGAAAATGCAGGATACCCTTGGCCAAAAACCAAAAATTACAGTTTTTATAAAATATATATATTTTTATATATAATTGTTTTATATTCGTTTTTTTAATTATCATAAATTTAAATGAATATGAATTTGTCGTCGGCCATTATTGGCACCTTTAGTGCAAGAAAAACTTAAGAAAAATGTATCCCTTTAAATTATATGTATGTCTTTACACTGGTCTGTTGCGCTTCCGTTGTGGTGTTAAAAATTCCCACTTAAAAAACACACCTCCCCGTTGAAATGCGTTGAAAACGCAGCAATAACGCACCTGTGTTATGTTTTTTGTTGCGGTTTTTGAGTCACATGACGTGGAAAACAAACCACAAGCACTGAAAAAATGCAGGAAAATCCTCATTATCGGCACACTTTCCTCTTATCAGCAAAATGTGATAACACCATTTTCAGCCGATATGTTTTGGCCGCCAAAATTTTGGTGCATCTCTACTCAAAAAGTTGTGATCATAGAAATTGGAAAGGGGTTGTTGGTGAGGTAGCCAGGAGTGCAGTGTTTGAAGAATACAAGATCACAGCTTGGGCCATCTCAGGTACAATGCAGTCACTGTGCTCTAACTTTTCAAATCACTATCATCTCTTTGGACAGGTGTTCCCCAAACTTCTAGACCCGACTTTCTTCTTGGTTTATACTCAGGTGGCAGGTGAATAAACTATCTTTGCAAAGGTTTACACGGGATTATGGAAACTGAGACTTATAACAAAAAAAAAAAAAAAGCAAATATTAAATAGGGGCCTATAGGGACAAGTCTGGGTACCAAAATGCCTATTCCTAAGATCCTGAACAAAAAGCACTGTCCAGTTTTGCTTAGATTTAATTTTTTTTTCAACCAGAAAATGTGCATTATGTTTGAGCCTTTACCTACTGTAAGCATGTGTCTGTGATGTTTGTTACTCACCTGTGAAAGCATTAAAAAGCCCCTTCAAATGTTTACATTTGTCCTGCATGTTTCTGAGTGTGCAGCGTAACCACTTAAGCCCCGGAGGATTTGGCTGCTCAAAGACCAGGGCCTATTTTGCGATTCGGCACTGCGTGAGTTTAACGGACAATTGCGCGGTCGTGCAATGCTGTAGCCAAATGAAATTGACGTCCTTTTTTTCCCCACAAACAGGGATTTCTTTTGGTGGTATTTGATCACCTGTGCGATTTTTATTTTTTGCGCTATAAACAAAAAAAGAGCGTCAATTTTGAAAAAATAACAATATTTTTCACATTTTTTATATGAAATTTCCCAAAAAAAATTTAAAAATCTAAATTTTTTAACATTGTAGGCCAATTTGTTTTCTGCTACATATTTTTGGTAAAAAAAATCGCAAAAAGCGTATTTTGATTGGTTTGCGCAAAAGTTATTGCGTTTAATAACTAAGGGAAATATTTGTCATTTTTATTGGTTTTTTTTTTTAACTAGTAATGCGGCAATCTGTGATTTTTTTTTTTTTTTTTGCGGGACTGCGACATTGCGGCGGACAGTTCGGACTCTTGACTGACATTTTGACACTTTTGGGGGTACCAGTGACATTACTACAATAATCAGTGCTATAAATATGCACTGTTACTGTAAAAATGACACTGGCAGGGAAGGGGTTAACTTTATTGGTGATCAGTGGGTTAAATGTATCCCTAGGGGCGTGATTCTAACTGGGGGGGGGGCATAGCTTGTTATGTAACCACAGAGACATACGATCCTACATAGCAGAACCATGTAGTTTCTGAAGTTACATCAGGGAGAATGACAGGCGGCTTTGTTTACATAAGCCGCCTGCCTTTCTCCCTCTCCAGCGGGAGATCGCGAGTAGCCGGCGGACATCGGTGCCGCCGGTCACTGGCACGGGGATGTCGGAGAACGAGCGGGGGCGGGAGCGCGCCTCCGGCGGTGCGCGCTCGCCCCCTAGAGGCTCCTGGGTGAGCGGCGTAGCCCTATGTCGATTTGCCCAGGAGAGCCAGACTGCCGCAGTAAATAGTCGTTCTTCGGTCGGCAAGTGGTTGTAAAAGTTCAAGGTTTTTTACTTACATACATTCTATGGATGAAGTTAAAAAACTTATGTACAGCAGCACCCCCAGCCCCCCTAATGCTTACCCGAGCCCCATCTTGATCCAGCAGTGTTCATGAGAGCAGCAACTCTCCGAGGTCTCCGCATCCTCATTGCCTGAGACAGCAGTGGGGGCATTGGCACTCACTGCTGTCAATCACAGCCAGTGAGCCAATGAGGAGAGAGCAGGTGTGGGGCCGAGCCATGCTCTGTGTCTGAATGGACAGGCATAGCAGTGGCTTGGGAGCCACCCTAGCAAGCTTCTTGCTATGGGGGCACTCGGCAGGAGAGAAGGGCCAGGAGAACCAGAGGGTGACCTGAGAAGAGGAGGAACGAGGCTGCTCTGTGCTAAACTATTGCACAGAGCAGCTAAGTGGAACATGTTTGTTTAATTTTTAAAAAAGCAAAAAACAGCCTTTAATATTACTTTAAGCAAAATAGAATATTTTCTTTATTTTTAACTTATAAGTAGAAGAAAACCAACAACCTGATACTTAACAAGCATCAAAACTAAGTCAGTGACTTTTCTAAATTTAAAAGAGCACAAGAAATGGAACCTCAATGAGCAGTTTCAGGTGCACTTTTCTGTGCGGTCGTACACTTAAGTTTCAGGTTCAATAGCTATGTGTTATAGTTGCATTCTTCAGTTTACCTGATTTGTATTTTTCAATGTTTTCCAGAGCAAAGCATTGTGTGTTGCAATTCTGAGCACGCTTGTTCTTGATGGAGAATCAGTCTACAGCTTGACAGCCAATCCAATCTTCTTAGTGCTGGCCAGAGTAATCCTTGTGAACCTGAGGAACAAACTTACAGAATTCCAGGTAAGAAATGATCTATGTCTGAAGACGTGTTTGGCATAGATGATTGCATATTGTCAGTTGTTCATTTAGGCATTCTGCAAATGGCCTACGTAATCTTTTTAGCTCTAATTTTATTTTAGGTGTACGTAATCCACGCGGTAAATTAAATACATGTTCATAGACCTAAACTCTCAGTATACATGACCCTCTGGGTGTAAGCATTTGTGTAATAAATAAATCATATAATATTTTAAATTTGTTCCATATATTAACAAGTACATGCAGTGTAAATCTATGCATGGTTTAGAATTTTACTTACCGGTATATTGTCTACATTTACTGTCTTTTTCTATCTTTTTGAACTAAGTAAAACTAAAATAAAACAAATCTATTATTTTTACACAAATAACTATTTACAATAGTTACTGTAATTTAATTGTAGGACAGTTCAATAGCAGTTACCTCACCAATATATATTTGGGTAAAAAAAACAAAAGCAGCATAATTCCCAGTTGTACTAGATAGGTGCGCCTGGAAAATCAGCCACGGGATCTCATTTTCACAGAACATACAGGTGCATCTCAATAAATTAGAATGTCATCAAAAAGTTACTTTATTTCAGTAATTTAACTCAAAAAGTGAAACTCGTATATTTTATATAAATGCATTACACACAGAGTGATATATTTAAAGCATTTATTTCTTTCAATTTTCGTGATTATAGCTTACAGCTAGTGAAAACCCAAAATTCAGTATCTCAGAAAATTAGAATATTACAGAAATAACCAATAAAAAAAATATATATTTTTAATACATTAATGCTGGCTTACTGAAAGGTATGACTATGTACAGTATAGAATGCACTCAATACTTGGTTGGGACTCCTTTTGCATTAATTACTGCATCAATACAGAGTGGCATGGATGCGATCAGCCTGTGGCACTGCTGAGGTGTTATGGAAGCCCAGGTTGCTTTGATAGTGGCTTTCAACTCATCTGTATTGTTGAGTTTGGTGTCTCTCATCTTCCTTTTGACAATATCCCACAGATCCTCCATGGGGTTTAGGTCAGGCAAGATTTCTGGCCAATCAAGCACAGTGACACCATGATCATTAAACCAGGTATTGGTACTTTTGGCAGTGTGGGCAGGTGCCAAGTCTTGCTGGAAAATTAAATCAGCATCTCCATAAAGCTAGTGAAAACCCAAAATTCAGTATCTCAGAAAATTTAGGATATTGCATAAGACCTATAAAATAAAGGATTTTTAAACAAGAAATGTTGGCTTACTTAAAAGTATGTCTATGTACAGTATAGTATGCACTCAATACTTGGTTGGGGCTCCTTTTGCATGAATTACTGCATTAATGCGGCGTGGCATGGAGGCAATCAGCCTGTGGCACTGCTCCCTCTGTTGACCAGCTTTATGGAGATGCAGATTTAATTTTCCAGCAAGACTTGGCACCTGCCCACACTGCCAAAAGTACCGATACCTGGTTTAATGATCACAGTATCACTGTGCTTGATTGGCCAGAAATCTTGCCTGACCTAAACCCCATGGAGAATCTGTGGGGTATTGTTAAGCAGAAGATGAGACACCAGACCCAACAATGCAGATGAGCTAAAAGCCACTATCAAAGCAACCTGGACTTCCATAACACCTCAGCAGTGCCACAGGCTGATCGCCTCCATGCCACTCTGCATTGATGCAGTAATTCATGCAAAAGGAGTCCCAACCAAGTATTGAGTGCATTCTATACTGTACATAGTCAATACCTTTCAGTAAGCCAGCATTTATGTATTGAAAATCTTTTTTTTTTTTTTTTTAATTGGTCTTCTGTAATATTCTAATTTTCTGAGATACTGAATTTTGGGTTTTCACTAGCTGTAAGCTATAATCAGGAAAATTGAAAGAAAGAAATGCTTGAAATATGTCACTCTTTGTGTAACGCATCTATATAAAATATACGAGTTTGGGGGCGTGGCTTGGCGCAGGAGGGTGATGGCTGCTTGAATACTTCACTCTCTCCCTTCATAGTCCATTATTAAGCCTACAGGAGTTTTTTTTTTCGCTTAAAAATGGGGAAAACATCAGGTAACTCTTCCCAATCAAGGCCCCGATCCCCCCGGGATCAGGGAATACATCCCACCCAGAATATACCAGAGCTTTTCAGAACACAGGATCGTGAGGCCCTAGTTTCCTCACAGGATTTACCTCAGAGCGCTCAGCAGCAAGCAGCATTTACCTGAAGCAGCAATACTGGCTCACCTCACTCTGACTGCCGCTCAGGTATGGATATGACCTCAATGAATGTCAAACCGCTGAATTTAGGAGCGCTTAGAACTGTTGCCTCAGACATAAAAGAGACTCTAGCAGCTGCCATAGCCGACCTAAACCGGGAAGTACAGTCAATGGGCATAAGCATGGATAATTTAGAGGATGCCACAGCACGTCATGAGACTGAACTACAATATGCCAGGAGATCCTCTCAGACTCCGTCTGCCCAAATTTGTGAAATGCAGAGGCAGTTGGAAGACCTCGATAATCACGGGCGTAGGCATAATCTGAGGGTCCAAGGTGTACCTGAAAATATAGAAGTTAGTAACCTCACTCAGTCCACGACTGCCATCTTCAATGACATCCTGGGCAGACCCCTGGATACCCACATAGAATTTGAAAGGCTGCATAGAGCTCTAAGGCCAAGGGGGAGAAACACGGACCCCCCTAGAGATATAGTCTGCTGCCTTGTCAGTTTCAGGCTGAAGGAGGATATTCTAAGAAGAGCCCGAGACAGAAGGGAAATTTGGTTCTAAGGAGTGGAGATAAAAAATTTTCAAGACCTTTCTCCAATCACCCTTCAGAAAAGAAGAGACCTACGACCCCCTTTTGGAATTACTCAGATCCAAGTCAATCCCATATAGATCGAAGTTTCCCTTCTGTCTGTCTGCCTCTGCCCAGGGTCACACAGCCTTTCTGAGGACACCTGATGATCTTAGACCATTTTGTGAAACTCTGCATCTTCCTCTACTTGATTTGCCTAATTGGACCTGCCCCCTTAATCCTCCTCCAATCCGAAGGGTGTCCTACATGAATACCATACCTGAACGTGACGAGATTACCTCTCCCTCTACTCACCAACACTCCTCTACCCCCTCAGGAAGGAACTCCAGCCTGACTGCATCTCCAGTAAATTGTAGACCTAGACGCTAAAATCTCCATTTCAGGCCATAATAAGGCAGCTTTGTTCACCTCCCTCTTGTGCTCCCACCATCTGGACTTAACCTCTGCTCTTTCAACCAGCACCATCATTACTGCATATTTCACAAGCTTTCAGTTCCCTCCTTATGCCCCCCAGATTACCTCAGCCCCATTCACTTACCAGCTATCTCAGTTTAAAAACCACTCGCCCTTAAACAATGCTGGCTTACAGTGCTGGAAAACCCTGGACCTCCGACAGAGACATTAATATACTCACCTGTTCATCCGATCCAATGCTTCTTTTTTGCATCAGTTCCTAAGCTCTGGAGGATACAGCAACGTGAACCCTGTTTTCAAACTCCTCAAAGTGACCGTTATTATGCCTGGATCCATCTCTACCAACAGGGACAGGTTTGAATATAAAAGGAATAGGGGTGATGGCGCTGCCTATATAATTTAGATATAATAAAAAGCTGTGATGCAAAGTGCCTTAAACTAAAAGCAATAATGTGTAATATTCAAACAATAATATATTTCATAAAAACTTCAATTAAGTGCAAGTGCAAGGTATAAAAGTGCCTGCAGAAAGATTGGAAAGTGACTGGTGCAATGATGTATGAGCAATAAATAATATTTAACATGCAATATTAATGTGCTAAAAAATATAATACTATATAAAGTGAGCTGTTCCACTAATACCACGTGTTGGTATGGGGAATAGAAAAGTGCCAACAGAGCAACAATAGAAAAAAGTTATTATTTTAAAAAATACAGCTTGCAATGTCCAATAAGAAAGATCCAGTAGAAAAGTCTATTTCATGTGCGGTGACTTCAAAAAGCAATAAAGTGACAACACTCGGAACAAACCGACACTCAGGTGGAAAGGTGACCCCGTGGTGGGTGGTAAGGTGCTGGGATTCCTTTGATAAAATTGCACACTTACCAGAGACACCCACCCCACACAGGGGTATAGAGCGGGTGTATTTATGGGTCTGGCGACCTAGCGGTATCCTCCTATCCCTGGGTGGAGGGCGTGTGCCGAGGATCAGGCTGGTCCTGGTGTGGATGTACCCTAGGATGGTCCCCTGTGTGCCTTCCTGCCTAGGTATATTCCGAGGGATCCACTCAGCTCCACTATTGCTAAACAATCCACTATTGCTCCACGATTTGCCTTAGCCTGGCTGAAAATCTAAAATGGGGGAGTTCCGGCCTGTGATCTGGACAACCTGTATACGGGAAACACTCCCGGTTGGGAGTGTTTCCCGTATACAGGTTGTCCAGATCACAGGCCGGAACTCCCCCATTTTAGATTTTCAGCCAGGCTAAGGCAAATCGTGGAGCAATAGTGGATTGTTTAGCAATAGTGGAGCTGAGTGGATCCCTCGGAATATACCTAGGCAGGAAGGCACACAGGGGACCATCCTAGGGTACATCCACACCAGGACCAGCCTGATCCTCGGCACACGCCCTCCACCCAGGGATAGGAGGATACCGCTAGGTCGCCAGACCCATAAATACACCCGCTCTATACCCCTGTGTGGGGTGGGTGTCTCTGGTAAGTGTGCAATTTTATCAAAGGAATCCCAGCACCTTACCACCCACCACGGGGTCACCTTTCCACCTGAGTGTCGGTTTGTTCCGAGTGTTGTCACTTTATTGCTTTTTGAAGTCACCGCACATGAAATAGACTTTTCTACTGGATCTTTCTTATTGGACATTGCAAGCTGTATTTTTTAAAATAATAACTTTTTTCTATTGTTGCTCTGTTGGCACTTTTCTATTCCCCATACCAACACGTGGTATTAGTGGAACAGCTCACTTTATATAGTATTATATTTTTTAGCACATTAATATTGCATGTTAAATATTATTTATTGCTCATACATCATTGCACCAGTCACTTTCCAATCTTTCTGCAGGCACTTTTATACCTTGCACTTGCACTTAATTGAAGTTTTTATGAAATATATTATTGTTTGAATATTACACATTATTGCTTTTAGTTTAAGGCACTTTGCATCACAGCTTTTTATTATATCTAAATTATATAGGCAGCGCCATCACCCCTATTCCTTTTATATCCAGTGCATAGTCTCCGGACTATCATCCAGGGAGGCTGCAGCCTATTTTTAGATATATCTATATATATATATATATTTTATATTTCATACACTTATTACATATTTTTTATTTATTTATTTATACACACATTTTTTTCACTTAATTATTCACTTATCTATCCACTTAATCCATAGCGCGGAAGTTCTTATTTTACTTATAGGGACAGGTTTGAGCTTTGCAGTTCTTATTTGACCAGCTGTAGGTCCCTTTCGCATATTCATCCTCTTCTGAGATGCCACAAAAACTGTCTGCAGTCTCAACGGTCGGCTCTGCTTTAAAGATCCTCACTGAAGCGAGTATTAGCTTATGATGCGATCCTTGCCCTCATCACATTTCCCACGATAAGTCTCCCTTTTTCTGTCACTGATCCCCTAAAGGCAACACTTCGGACACAGAGCATAAGGCTTAAAAGCAGGGAAGTGAATACTCACCATTTTTGTGCTTTGTTCTTCTTCTTTCTTTTTTCCATTCTTTCCTCCATACTTGCTGTAGTTTAACAATTGTTGCCTGTGTCATAGCTGTATAAATGTTTACAGGATGATTTCTTTGATATGGTGGTCAGGGTTGGAAAATGGGGGGCCCCTAACCCATCATTTGTCTAAAGTTACTGTACTACTTGGGAAATAAGAAGAGGACCAATGCGCTACCTGAGGGGTATGACTATAAGGTGTGGCCAACGATAGTCCAAAAAAAAATAAATTATGTATAATAGAATAGAGCAGAAAAAGCAGCCAATTCTAATCAGTTTCTCCACCGTGTGTGACCAAGTGCAAATAGTAAAAGAAAATCATATATGTGATAAATCCAACAAATATATATGCAAATATCTTCAATTACAAACTAAAAATGATAGTGTATCACAAATAATAATGGTGTTCAATCCAATTGTGAGCACGTGATGAGTGCATAGAATAAATGAAGTCCAAGTGAATCAAAAAATATTTATAGATAAGTGCCAAAAAAATGTTCAATAAATCAAATGTCTGAAATGGTAATTCATCAAGTAAACCTTGATTCCAACGTGATATTGCTAGCAGATGCCAAGTGTCCCCCTTATCCACTAAGCGAAAATGTGTGCAATGGCCGCTTACCTTAACCACTTTACCTCCGCCCACAGTAATATTACTGCGGCAGAGTGGCTTGTTATCGTCTGACGACGTAGTACTGTACTATGTCGTCAGACACTCCCCCTTCCGGAGGCTCGCTCCCGCTGTTTTCGGTCACAGCGGGAGTCGGGCCAGGGGAAGAGCAGCGGCGATCGCCACCGCTCATCCCCGATCGTCGGGGATCTAGTGTGGAGATCCGCCCGCCTGTGTAAACACAAGCGGGCGGATCTCCCAAGTGACAGGGAGTGACAGATCGGAGTGTTCAGCATAGCTGGACATCCGATCTGTCCTTCTGTCACATAGTCACCCCCCCCCCCCACACGTCAGTAAGCACCAGGCATACATTAACCCCTCCCTCTCCAATAAAATTAACCCCTTCCCTGCCAGTGTCATTTTTACAGTAACAGTGCATATTTATAGCACTGATTACTGCAGTAATGTCACTGGTACCCCCAAAAGTGTCAAAAATGTCAGTCAAGGGTCCGATCTGTCCGCCGCAATGTCGCAGTACCGCAAAAAAAATCGCAGATCGCCGCCATTACGCGTTAAAAAAAAACACCAAAAATGACAGAAATCTTTCCCTTTGTTAGTAAACGCAATAACTTTTGCGCAAACCAATCAAAATACGCTTATTGTGATTTTTGTTACCAAACATGGGTAGCAGAAAACAAATTAGCCAAAAATGTAAAAAAAAAATTGGTTTTTACATCTTTTTTGGGGGGAATTTCATATAAAAAAATGTTAAAAATATTGTTATTTTTTCAAAATAAACGCTCTTTTTTTGTTTATAGCGCAAAAAGTAAAAATCGCACAGGTGATCAAATAC
Source organism: Pelophylax lessonae (assembly GCF_965119305.1). Taxonomy (NCBI): domain Eukaryota; kingdom Metazoa; phylum Chordata; class Amphibia; order Anura; family Ranidae; genus Pelophylax; species Pelophylax lessonae. The sequence goes on along the minus strand of NC_138770.1, from coordinate 507,193,728 downwards.
CACCAAAAGAAAGCTCTGTTTGTGGGAAAAAAAGGACGTAAATTTTGTTTGGGTACGGCGTCGCACGACCGCGCAATTGTCAAAGTCGCACAGCGCCGATTTGCAAAAAGTGGCCTGGACGTAGGACAGCAAAATCCTCCGGTGGTAAAGTGATTAATGCACACCCAAGTGAGCGTGTTAGAAAACTCCTCACGATGTAGCACAGATTCCTTTAACTGCAAGGTAAATGGTGGGATCTCCAATAGTGGGACACATTCTTCACGCCTGACAGCCTCAATTCTCTGGGTAAACTTTTATTCGTAATCCTCCGGTGTGCAGATGTGGCTCAAAGGGGTAATCAAAGACAGGCCATCATGGTGTAGTAAATCCCAATAAAGATTTTAATAAAAAGTAAACACTTAGAAAGAAGTAAAGGAACAAATGCTGACCGCCAATGCGGTGTAAAAATCAACTTCCGGTTATGGCCTTAAACCGGAAGTGACGTCACCCGGCTTCTCCCGACGCGTTGCGTCACTAAGCACGTGACTTTTTCAAGGGATAGGATCTATCCTCATCATTTTTAGTTTGTTATTGAAGATATGTGCATATATATTTGTTGGATTTATCACATATATGAATTAGCGCCGATTTTCTTTTACTATTTGCACTACTTGGGAAATGTTCATTCTGCCACTTTGTGGTTACCGTGGTTACCTTATAAGCTGTGGCTATCCATCCTTTTCATAAGGGTCTCCTGGCATAATTATATTGAGAATGACTTAATGCCAGAGACCACTTGTACATTACCGTTTTTTATACGCTTGCCATTGTTATGATTATCATAACAGGTTAGGCAAAGGAAATAAAGATAGAAAGTCACTGTGAACAGTGTCTATAGTTAACTGTCACCTCGACTCCCATGCTGTGTGTTAAATCAGATCATACTTCTTGCTCACTAATGAGACAGACTGGGTTATATATCTTTATGCTGTTGATACACAACCTGGGAGCTGTTTAGAGAAGATCCGTTAAGTCCCCGTTCACACTAAGGCGACCTGTGAGGCGACCTGGTCGCCTCACAGGTCGCCGTAGGTCGCCTTCCATAGGGAAGCTGCGGACCCGTTCTAATAGGAGCGACACAAGTCGCTCCGACTTAGAACAAGGGTCCGGAGCTTCTTTGGGGTGACCCGGAGGCGACCGCCATAGACTTCAATGTTATGAAGTCCGTGGCGGCCGCTCCGAGGTCGCGGCGCGCTGCTCGCACTGCGACCTCGGAGGTCGCCCCTCTACGTCGGATCGCCCCTATGTGAATGGGGCCTAATAGTTTGGTTGTACTATACACAAGCGGTTTAAATAACTGTATACATATCTTTCAACCCCTGCTATAAATTTTAAGACTAAAGGATGGGCCTAACACCAACACACCCTGCATTTATGATAGATCTGAAGTATTCCTACCTCTGGAAAATCAGATGGGGGGGCTCCCTCTCCCCTTCCCCAAACTGTGTTAAGATCTACATTATTGCACGTCTAAATTTACATGTTCTATACCTAGGATTGGTCCTAAACCTCACTCCAGAAATACATAGATCCTGATATGCTACACCCCATGTTGCAGATTTTCCCCTTCAATACCTGTTGATGACAATCTCCACAAATGATATTTCCTTGGACTCACTGGGAGTCAGTGCTTAACACAAAAACACCTCTTGTACCTTCGTCTCCACATGACGATTATCCCATAGGATAACATCGACTCACTCCGGTCTGTTACCCCGACCTCAGGTGGGTTATGTAAGATAACCACACTTCTGGAACATTATCAAATTCCTCACTGATCTCCTAAAGCTGAATGACACTCTTTCTCCTAGATCCAACCCTTGACTAAGCCTTCCCCCCCCTCCTTTTTTTATATACTACCCTTTTATCTTCTATTTATAAACTATGTCTAATCATTCACACGTAAGGAACATGGCACGGGACCCTAATAACCAACGTAGCCTTTCACTTAAAATTATGTCCCTAAATGCGAAAGGACTAAATCTCCCCGAGAAGTGATCTCAAGTCCTCTCAACAGCTCGCAAGCTTAAAATAGACATCATTTTCCTACAAGAGACGTATTTTCGCTCTGATGCTATTCCCAAATTTTCTACAAGCTTCTACCCTATTACTTACCATGCGACCAACCCCCTGTCCAAAATGAAGGGAGTCTCTATCTAAACACCGGCAGTGGCAACACATTGATTCCCATATTGACGAAAATGGACGCTTCATTCTCCTAAAGGGACACATTAAGGGACAGATAATGACTATAGCTAATATCTATATCGCTAATACCGCGCAAGTTAGGTTCTTCCGGGAATTTACACCCATACTAAAAGGATTCCAAACAGGTGTCACCATATTAGGGGGGGACTTTAACATTATCATGGACCCCATTTTAGATACATCCAACGGAAAGTCTTCCATGACTTACAGATGCCTGGCGACAATTACAAAATTACTCCAATCTCTTTTCTTACATGACACTTGGCAAACCCTTCATACCAGCATTAAAAACAATCTCGGAAGACCTACGCAAATGGAGAAACTCCTATTTTTTTTCATGGTTTTGGAGGGCAGGTCTAAAAAAATGAATATCCTTCTGAGACTCCTTTACCCCCTTCAAACCATCCCCATTACACTTCCCCCTACATTCTTCTCACAATTTAAATCCTCATGCCTCAAGTTTCTATGGCATCAAAAGAAAGCTAGAGTTAGTTTTGACCAATTACCCAGACCCAAACAAAAAGGGGGCATAGGACTCCCCAACCTTCAACACTACTATTTGGCATGCCACCTAGCAAGAATTGTTGACTGGAATATCCACTCCAAAATCAAAGATTGGGTTTCTCTGGAAGCCTCCTTTAGCCCACTTGCACTAGAAACCACCCCTTGGATCCTCTCTCGCTTTGTTCCTCAATCCCTGAAGGAACACCCACTAATTGCTCCGACATTATCCTGCTTTAAAACTGCCTGTAAAAGGTTTCAACTATCTTCTAACCCAGGCCCCCTTACCACCATTGACTACAACCCAGCTTTCACTCCTTATCTAAAACATTGCTACATAGCTTTTGGCTGCTCCCACACCTTTAAATTCAACACCTTTTCACGAATGGCGATTTTCTTGATCCAATCAGCAGTGTCTCGCTCACAGTAGCCAAATCATTCCCACTAAAATAATTATATCAACAAATCAGACAATTTATTAAAGACTGCAATCGCAACAATCCACCCGGCCTCTTTCCTCTTTTGAATCTTTATGCTCCCAAACCCTGCCCCAGAAGCATATAATAGCCATAATATACAAAATGTTTTTTGAAAAAACCTCTTCCAAATCAGGAAGAGCCTGCCATAAATGGGAAAGTGATCTAAATTTAGACCTCTCAGAGAAAGACTGGGAACGCATATTTACAATTGCTCATAAAGGGTCAATTAACGTTAACACACAAGAAAACAACTATAAAGTACAAACAAGGTGGCACAGAACACCAACGACTCTTCATATATTTAATCCCACTACATCTAATACACGCTGGCGTTGTACCCAAGAACCGGCACTATGCTTCACATTTGCTGGTCCTACCCATGCATACAATTTTTTTGGAAACCGGTACACCAGATTACATTCCAAGTAACCTCGCAATCCATGGAATACACTCCCGCACACCTATTGCTACACCATTCTAACTTGTGAAAAAAAGTGATCGGTGTTAAGCACCAACCGTCCTGCGCAATGAAAGGTGAAACCAAAATTAATCCAAATGATCCACAGTGAATGGAAAACAAAAGGAATGGGAGCCGCAGCGTAAACGTGAAAGCACGCAAGGAATGACTAAATTATATGTTAATATATAATGGCCGCGCTCTCCAATAGATGATTTCTCATAAATAAATCAATAAACCCTAATTACTGTTAAATTAATGACAATAAGGTGAATTATGGTGAATAGTACAATTCTCAGTGTATGAATAATCACTTAGCTCTAAGCGCCAGCTTAAAATGTGTACAAAATAAGTGATCAATAATTGGGCCACGATATGTGGCTTCTAACAGATCAAATAAAAATAAAAATTATATATGCAGGGATACACCAATCAGTATATAAATAGTGCAAAATTGCAAACGACTGTGCAAATTAATAGTGCAGATAAAAGTCCCAACAGCAATGTAAATGGGCCAAAAACAGTCCAATAAACATCATCCAAAGAATGGAATGTCAGAGGGATCCTGATCTGAACTTATTGCGACAAAGACATCTCCACCATAAACACAGACCACCCGGTGTGAGTCAAACCTCTTACCAGATAGGGGGTCAGTGAGAGCTTTTGAGACAAGGTTTTTGATTGATATCCACTAAATGCCTCCAGCCAGGGACGAACCGTCCTCCTCTGATTCTTAAATTCAGGATGCTCGACTCAAATGCATCAAATAAACAGAAAAGACTCCACAGTGAAGTACATCAGGTAAAAGCGGTTCATGTTTCACACGACACGCCATCAACATTTTATGACACCTGGGCCCGTTGGACACATTTTCGTTCTTCAAACGTATTCTCCACCACGATGCAACCTAACATTAGCCAAAACACAGACTAGAGAATATTACCCTTTGTTAGCTTATCCGGACATTATACATGTCGGTCAACAAGACAACACGCTATATAGAGTGAGAGATGGAACTATTCCCCCCCCAACCCAGGGTTGTGTGGGGATATTCCAACCCTCCTTGTCTCTAACATTAAATATTTACTCTTGTCCACATACATGGTATGCAGTAACTTTACATAGCCTTCTGCCCACGCTTTCATACTTTAGCAACCATTTCAGATGCTGCTTACTTACCTGGTATATACTCCGATAGATATCTTTTTATGCCCTTCCCTACCCTTTCCCCTCCACATGCTTTACACTGCTTTCTTTATGGAATTTAGGATAATATGCTCTTTATAAATATATATTTGGGTTTAAGAGTGTTACTTTAAAGATGCATTTTGTAATTTTCCTGCAACATGTGGATGTTTTTCTGTTTTACATTGTATTAATTTATTTTCAATAAAATCTTTTATGGGAAAAAAAAAATTAGAAAAATATACGAGTTTCACTTTTTGAATTGAATTACTGAAATAAATGTACTTTTTGATGATCTAATTTCATGAGATGCACCTCTATATGTGACTGCAAAATCAGGCGCTTTTCTGCCTTCCTCTACAGGGACATTTTATTCATTTTCTTGCAGGGTTGCTGTGACAGAAATCCCATGTATGATCTGAATTATTTTGAAGTGGAACTCGAGGCTCTAACTAAACCTAAAATTACCCTGTAAAAGGAAGATACTTCTACTTACCTTTTTTCAGGGCGCTCCTATTCAGTCACGTGATCTCCCCAGCAGCGGGCTTCAGGGGAGAGGAGAGAGCGCCAACAACATATGTAATGCCTTGGCGGTGACGCCATCCATAGGCTTACTATGGGACATCCATTGTTGGCTATTCATCCTCTACTGAAGCCACCCCTGGAAGCCGATTACATGACTGGCCCAGAGCGCTCTGGGAGTAAGTAGTATATGCACTTCCTTTTAAAGGGAAGTTAAAATAGGAGTTAGTAAGGGGGTGGGGGTTGGCAGCCGTTTTAAGCTTAGATGGTTAGAGCCTGAACTTCCGCTTTAAAGTGGCTCTGTGAATATTAATCCCAAGTCAAAATAGTGTGCATATTATATTACAGCGCTAATGATTTCAACCAATAATAAAGTGCATCAATTACAAATAAAGTGCAGTAGAGTCCCAAAAGTTTCCAGTGCTTGTTATTACTCTGTTAAATAGGTAAATAATCAACAAAGTGTCCTGTGTCCACTAATAGAGGCTGAGTGCTCCTCTTCATTATTCCACATAGCGCATCTTCCCCTTTTATGAAGCTGATCCCCCATGTGCCAACACCTTCACACCAGAAAGCTCACCCAATAACCATGACGTCTTATTTATCAGTGGGTCATGAAGCACTTGTATCCCTCAGGGGGAATTCCAGGACCACTGGTGCAATTTCTCCTCCAAGTATCTTCCTCACATAGGCAGAAGGTGTCACAGAAAAGGAAAAGTTTACATGTGCCAAACCTTGCACCAGGAATATCATGCCTGACAAAAGGAGTCCAGCGTGGCTCTGAAACATTGCAGCTTTCATTTTGTGATGTGATCATTCTTCAATAAAAAAAGCTTTTCAGTCAACATTGATGATCCGTGGTGTGCTGTCAAACGTGAGCATTAGTCTGTTATTGTTGCAGTTTCCAGCTGGATGTTACTGCAGCACCCGCTACTTTTGAGTCTAATCCAGGAACATGTGCGATGGGAAAATTAAAGTGTCTTTTTTTTTTTTTTCTTTAAAAATAACAAACATGTTTTACTTACCTGCTCTGTGCAGTGGTTTTGCACAGAGCAGCCCAGATTTTCCTCTTCTCGGGTCCCTCTCCAGCACTTCTGGTCCCTCCCTCCTGTCAAGCGCCCCCACAGCAAGCAGCTTGCTATATGGGCACTCGAGTCGAGCTGCTGCTCAGTGTGTCCATTCAGATACAGAGCCATGGCTCTGTGCGCCCCCTCTCATTTGACAGCAGGTGCCAGTGTCGCCCGCTGCTATGTCTCAGCCAATCAGGAGGGAGAGTCCCAGACAGCCAAGACTCTCATGCAACATCGATGGATCGAGAGGGAGCTCAGGTAGGTATTAGGGGGCTGAGGGGGGGTTGCTGCACACAGGTTCTTTTTTTATCTAAATGCCGAGAATGCATTAAGATAATAAACCTTCTGCCTTTACATCCACTTTAACACTACCCTGCTTTCTCCCAGGATTTCTGGGTGTACCTCTCTATGTAACAGGATGATATCCCTTCCTGTAGCCCCACCCTGACGAGTTTGATGTCTTCAGGGGCGTACTTTTGTTTTTATTGATGGCATTTTAATAATTAAATGGTTTTAGGCTATGTGAGCATTTCCTTTTCCGTGACATCTTTTGCCTATGTGAAGAGTATACTTGGAGGAGAGATTGCAGCAATGGTCCTGGAATCCCCCTGAGGGGTATATAAGCACGTTATGACCCACTGATAAATAAGAAGGTCATGGTTATCTGGTGAGTTTTCTGGTGTGAGGGTGTTGGCAAGTGGGTGATCAGTTCAAAAATTGGGAAGATGCACTATGTGGAATATTGCACTTTTTAGTGGACACAGGGCACTTTGTTGTTTATTTAACAGAGCAATAACAAGCACTCAACACTTTTTAGAACTGTTGCATTTTATTTGTATTCGATGCACTTTATTGGTCGGTAGCGCTGTGATATAGTATGCACATTGAGCAGCACAAATTTTTACACAGAAGCTTAGAAGTTTTCATTGTTATACATTTTTTTTTTTTTAACTGTGGCACTGTTTTTTTTTTTTTTTTATATTTTTTTGCCCAATTCAATATAGGCATGCCTGGAAAAAAGCAAGTTTAATACTTACCTTTCCTTCTGCTGCCAAACGCTGCTTTTAACCATACATCACCAGCTGAAGTCTGATGGGATGATGACATTCTGGGAGTGTTGGTCTCCTGGATTTCCCACAGTGTTTCTGTAAATAAAATGCTGCATGTGAAAAAATATCAACCAATATTGAAAATATATCACACCTAATAAAAGTACTAACATGCTGTAACTTATAAAATGATAAAGTGCCCTTATTTCAATATTTTTTATAAAGCAGTCAAATGATATGAGCACAATATAAATAATCCTAGATCAATAAATTGCAATGGTGCAAAAAAAGTCCAAAGTGCTCTTGTGTCAGTAAATTCATACAACATCCAGCAAAGATTATACAAATAGTTGTCCATAACTGATTATGTAACATAAAGTCTTGTATTAAAATATAGTGGGAGCTGTAGTCTTGCTTAGTGTTTGACATTAAGCACAAGTTATCTTTGGTTTTGTTCCTATAGTGTTTAACCACTTAAGCCCGGAAGATTTTACCCCCTTCCTGACCAGGGCCTATTTTGCGATTCGGGACTGCATGATTTTAACGGACAATTGCGTGGTCGTACCTAAACGAATTTGACGTCCTTTTTTTCCCACAAACAGAGTTTTCTTTTGGTGGTATTTGATCACCTGTGCGATTTTTTGATAATGCGCTATAAACAAAAAAAAAGCGTCAATTTTGCAAAAATAACAATATTTTTCAATTTTTTTATATGAAATTCCCCCCCAAAAAAATGTAAAAATCAAAATTTTTTAACATTTTAGGCCAATTTGTTTTATGCTACATTTTTTTGGTAAAAAAAATCGCAAAAAGCGTATTTTGATTGGTTTGCACAAAAGTTATTGCGTTTACTAAGGGAAAGATTTTTGTCATCTTTGTTGTTTTTTTTTTTAACGAGTAATGGCGGCGATCTGCGGTTTTTTTTTTGCGGGACTGCTACATTGCGGCGGACAGATCGGACCCTTGACTGACATTTTTGACACTTTTGGGGATACCAGTGTCATTACTACAGTAATCAGTGCTATACATATGCACTGTTACTGTAAAAATGACACTGGCAGTGAAGGGGTTAACTTTTTTGAGAGGGAGGGGTTAAGTGTGTCCCTAGGGGCGTGATTCTAACTGTGATTGGATGTGGCTACTGGTGTAAGAACAGAGATCAACGGTCCTACATAGCAGAACCGTATGACCTCCATTCTTACACAGGGAAGAATGACAGGCGGCTTTGTTTACATTAGCCGCCTGCCTTTCTCCCGGTGTAACGGACAATCGCAAGTGCCCGGCGGACATCCGGTCCGCCGGGCACATGCGCACGCGGGGGGGGGGGGGTCCGTGACCGAGCGGGAACGCACCTCCGGCGGCGCGCGCGCGCTCGCTCCCTAGAGCCTCACAGGCTAGCGTCATAGTCTTGCGTCGCTTTGCCTGTGAGGGGCTGACCGCCGCAGTGAATAGTCGTGCGGCGGTTGGCAAGTGGTTAATGGTTCCTTCCCCTGACCTCTATGTCACTATTATGTCCTCCAATGAGTGAAGGTCAAAAGAAGGAACTACTGCCCAATATGGGGGGTACCCAGGAGAGCAACAGTTTCAGAAGAATTTGTTTCCCTTCGGACTTTAGCAGAAGTATTGGTTTCCCTTTGGACTTTAGCAGAGGAATCTCCTGAACCATGGAATTTTAAGTGCGAGGTCCACCCTAAAAACTATGTCACTGGCAGTCATGTAGCCTGCAGGAACTCACTAGCAGCAGGATTGCTTTAGAGGGCATGGCATAGAGTAAGGCATGATGTACTTACCCCTCACCAGGGATGCGTGCCTTTTTTCCCTTTTTCTTTAAGTAGTTTATTTATAAAGCTTTTACTTAGTGTTTTTTTTTTTTTTTTTTTTTTTTTACAAATTGTATTTTTTTTGTTTTTTTATTTAAGGATGGGGGCTCACAGAATTTTAGATCTTAAATTATTGCATGCAAGGTTCACTATAATTGGTGCTTTTAGGAATTACTGATGAAGGGTTTAGCATAGCCTATTAAACAAGAGAGCTAAGGGATAATGCACTTTTATTTAAAAAAAAAAAAAATGTAAAGCCCAAGAAAGCATCAAATGAATTTAGAATTTGAGATGAAAGTTTAAAGATTTCCATTTACGTTCATCTGTTCATGCACTGATCATTTGGGATTAAAAAGCAGAGAAGTGACCTTTATTTAATTTAAAAATATGTCTGCTGAACAATGTGCAAAGTTCCACATGAGACTGTGACTTCTCAATGTAAAATAAAGCTAGCAGTGCCATTCTGTCCACCCTTGATTTGAATGGATCTACTAAACTGTTTTGTGCCACAGCTGATAAAATGCATATCCAGGTCTGATAATGTGTGCAGACTGTTACTGGGCCCTTGAGAGACCTTTCAGTAGGAGGCAGTAACAGACAACAAAATGAGCAATGGGTATGAGCTATCAGACATTCCTTTACCATGATTAATTACATAGGCTTTTCCTTTTTAAAAATCAAATCCAGCCTTTTTATTTTTGTATACTGTAAATACTACTAAAGAACGGTGTGCTATTTGCATTAAAATAATTACATGAAGGAGTTTGGATTTTAATTACTTTAACTACTTTTCCACTGCCTAGCAAGCACTTTCTTTTTCTGGTGCATAGTTTTCCTCATGCTGCAAAAAATATAGAAGTGCACAATGGCTATAATTTCACAAATGCAATTATGTATGCTTTCTAATGTTTAGAGATATGCACTAAAAAGTTGTGCCTGTTAAAAAAAACAGGTTAATTAGGCTGAGAGATTCATAACAGATTGGTATGCCTAATCAGACAATATTTTACCTGGTCAGGTATTCTTTAGTGCCGGTTCACATATATGCGATGCGGGAACCCTGCAAATTCACTGCGGGTTCTCGCATCGCATTCAACTCGCAGGTAGTTCACACTGCCATATGCAAATCGCTGGGGGTGTCAATACAAAGTTAACGACACCCTCAGATCAGTTCGCATATCGCAATGCAAACTGTCAGTTTGGATATGAACCAGATCGCATAGGTGTGAACACCCATGTGATCTGATTCTGGTGCGGACCCGAAAAAGGGTCCTGTGCAAGTTGTGTCCGAATCCGATGCAAGTTCAGCCATACAATCTGTATGGCTGAACTCGCATCGCACAGACATCGCATGTGATTTTCAGAGCAGTGCGCTCCGAATCATATGCAAATTTCTGTCATCGCACATATGTAAACCGGGACTTAATAAAGTGTGTCATTCACTGGGGAGAGAGTATATCATGATCCTCGAGATGAGGAGGTTAAAGACGGCAGAGGGGGACCTGATACTAGAGCACTAGTATAAGAGGCAGAGCATGAGCTAATCATGGACTAAGGAAAAAAAGATGTGGCAGGATTGTTTCTAATCATAAATGTGACAGTGTGAGGGTGGCATCTAGTTATGGATTGAGGGAATTAAAGGAGATAGAATGTAAGATGGTCATGGCAGTGGATGGAGAGAGTAACTAAAGACGACCATGGAGCAATGATCAGGACATTTTATTCCTTTTTACTAATTGTAATTACATATTGAAAGAATGTTAAAAATCATAGTTACATAGTCAGGTTGAAAAAAAAGACACATGTCCATCTAGCACAACTATTAAAAAATAAAACCCACCCATACAATCCTATATGCACAATCCTATACCCACAGTTGATCTAGAGCAGGGGTGGGGAACCTTTTTTCTGCCAAGGGCCATTTGGGTATTTATAAAATCATTCGGGGGCCGAACAAAATGATCAACTTAAGAATGTGCCTGTTATATTTGGTCAAAAATGTAATTAACTCACCCCTAATGTGACGGATGCAACTGCTTCTCTTTGGTGAGGTGTGTGATGTTAGCTGGTATTGATGATGTTGCTACTCGCAACTGGTTTTCCATGTTTGCGTCGGTCAGTCTGGAGTGTAGTCGACTTTGTGGTGGTAAGTTTTGAAAAGAACTGCTGGTGGGTATAGCTGGCTGGTACTGCTGTGGGTATTGCTTATTCAGGCTGGTACTGTGCTGTGGGTACTGCTGGCTGGTACTGTGCTGTGGATACTGCTGGCTGGTACTGCTGGCTGAGGCTGGTACTGCTGGCTGGTACTGCTGGCTGAGGCTGGTACTGCTGTGGGTACTGCTGGCTGGGATTGCTGTGGGTACTGCTGCCTGGTACTGTTGTGGGTACTGCTGAGTGCTGACTCTGGCTGGTACTGCTTTGGGTTCTACTGGCCCTGGCTGGTACTGCTGTGGGTACTGCTGGCTCTGGCTGGTACTGCTGTGGGTACTGCTGGCTCTGGCTTATACTGCTGTGAGTACTGCTGGCTCTGGCTGGTACTGCTGTGAGTACTGCTGGCTCTGGCTGGTACTGCTGGTTCTGGCTGGTACTGCTGTGTGTGCTGCTGACGGGAAATGCTGGCTAGCAGCGGTGCCGCGCTGGAGGAAGGGGGGATGTTTCCTGTATTGGTCACAGGCGGAGTGCATATGATATAACTCTGCCTGTGACTCACTCAGACCGTCAGAACGGAGCCGGAACTATATAGGAAGCATTGGCTCCGTTCTCACAGATCAGCTGAGAGACACAGACTCAGCTGCACGGGGGGCCGGACCAAATGACTTTGAGGGCCGCATACGGCCCCCGGGACGTAGGTTCCCCACCCCTGATCTAGAGGAAGGTGAAAAACCCCAGCAAAGCATGATCCAATTTCTCTATCGTCCTCTGACAGACGCAGCTCTCAAAGTTTTCACTCGACACGCCTATAGGGGCTGTCCCTCACAACATAACCCCAGACACACTGTGCTCTCAAATCAGTTTCTTGCTGCCTAGTTAAGGAGTAGGACCTAGGTTTCCCGCTGGGACTTCGGTCTCGGTTTCTATTTTTATTTTTTTGTTGCCCAGTTGGCTACGTTTTCTAGCCTTTGATGTACATTAACAGTTGGTTGTGTTTTCCCACCCCTCATGCCTACACTGCTTTGGGACGTCCCAATAGTGAAGGAGCATTGAGAGCTGCGTCTGTCAGAGGGCGATCAAGAAAATTGGATTTTTGTAAGAACTTATCGTAAAATCCTTTTCTCTGAGTCCTCTGACAGACGCAGCTCCCTCTAACATGGGGTTGGTTCTGTCTTCTTTCACTGCTTGCTACGAAACTGATTTAAGAGCACAGTGTGTCTGGGGTTATGTCATGAGGCACAGCCCCTATAGGCGTGTCGAGTGAAAACTTTTCACTGCCTAGTCTACTCCTTTAGATGGTGCATAACCCAATAGTGAAGAAGCATTGAGAGCTGCGTCTGTCAGGGGACTCAGAGAAAAGGATTTTACGGTAAGTTCTTACAAAAATCCAATTTTTCTAAAGCAGGGGAAAAAATTCCTTCCTGGTCCCCCGAGAGGCAATCGGATATTCCCTGGATCAACTTTACCTGTAAATATTAGCACCCAGTTATATTATGTACACCTAGGAAAGAACCCAGGCCCTTTTTTAAAGCTAATCTACTAAGCTGGCCAGAATCACACTGCAGGAAGTCTATTCCACATTTTCACAGCTCTTACTGTGAAGAAACCTTTCCGTGTTTGGAGACTCAATCTCTTTCTCTAGATGTAAAAAGTGCCCCCTTGTCCTTTGTGATGAATTATCCCACCTTAATCTGCTATTCCTATTAGCTCATAGTATTGTTTAGAACCCTTAGTTCTGTTCATGTATGTATATGAGTCATGCTGATGATATGCAAGCTGTGCTTCCACATTATGCTTTGCTGATCCTCTTATCTCAGTATGTGTTCTGTATGCCTCAATAGACCATCTGCAGTCTCTATGGACATTCCACATCTACAGTGCTCTGGTAGCTAAAGAGCATATCTTTTTCTTAGCTTTTACATATTAGAACCTGTACCTCCCAACTCTTATTTCTGAACAAGCCATATCTATAATGAAACCATGGTAAATAAAAGTTTTCCTTCTTTGATACCGAAGGCATTTTTCTTTAGTGTTTAAGCTGTGCTGAATTTCAGCATAAAACATTTGAGAAAGTATGGCATAAGGAAAAGATAGGGAATGTTAATGTGGGTAGTTACCTGCTTGCTGTTGAGGTTCACAAAGAAAACCAGCAAATTCATTATTTAGGTTAATGTCACAAGAATGTACAAATCTCCATTCTACCATCAACCGTACAGTGGCATCACATGCTATTAATCATGTCCAGCTACTATGTAGAGCAAATCCTCTTTCAGTGAATTCTGCCTCCAGCATCCAAAATCTCACACACAAGACAGCCCAACACAGAATGCTACCTCTCAAATTCCTCCACCTGGATACTGAATGTATAGCAGAATATGGAGACAAATAGTGCATACTACATACTGCTGAAACCATATACATTATAGTCACATGCTAAAGTGTGAGAGAGTTCTGCTGTTACATCTTAGGATATAGTTACCACTAACTGCATTATCCATTGATCCAAAAAACAACACTCTACAACAACCCTAAGGCTCCATTCACACTAACGCGACTTGTCAGGTGACTTGACCGTTCTAATAGGAGCGACACAAGTCGCTCCGACTTAGAAAAAGGGTCCTGTACTACTTCGGGGCGACCTCGAAGCGACTTGCATAGACATTCATTATATGAAGTCCGTGCAAGTCGCGCTGAAGTCGCGGTGCACGGGACTTCACAAGTCGCCCCCGAAGTAGTACAGAGTCGTGTTGCTGCAGTGTGAATGCGGGCTAATAGTATCATAGTGGCGTAGTAGACTATCATGTACAAGTCCTGTTACTTATCACTTGATCGCAGTAAACCTTGGAAGGATAACACAGCTACACATTATATGATTTTACTGTGATAAAGCTCTTATGTCTGTTGACCTGCATAAAAAAAGGTACACTAGCCTGTAATCTTGTGATTTTCACTTCAAACAAAATCCTTCTCTGTGCATCTCTTGTTATCGCAGCAAGAATAAAAATGGTTATATGGTGTTAGAGCCAAAAGGAAGGACTATAGTTTACCATATAAGGATTTACCATTTGTAGCACTGGTCACTATATATATATATATATATATATATATATATATATATATATAAGCTTTGTTCACTTCTATATGAGTTTTTGCTATATTGATTTTTTGATGTTTCAATTGCAATAGGATTGATGTTACTTTACTATGCACTTTTACTTTGCATTAGCACTTTTTCTACACTTTTATTATTTGCGCTATTTCTTTATTATGTGGAAAGGTATATGTATTTTATTACACTGTGTAACACCATATACACATGCACAGAGCAGCGGCAAACACAGTTTTTGTTTTAAATTTCTATACCAGACACTACCTCGGTAGCTAGTTACAGTGGGGGCAGCAGCTATACACATTCATTATTTTATTATCCATAGCCCAGACACACAAACTACTACAAGAATACAAATGGTTGCTTACTTTTTGCGTTTACACTGCTTTATTTTTAGTTCATGACTGTGTGGCCTTAGGCTAATCTAAATATATTAGAAGAAAATGAATATTATGAAGAAAATGAAAGCTTTCTTGCTGTTTTAAACTGTAAATTGCTTTTATCAGTGTTAGCCCATTTATTATGCTGCATCAAATTATTACATTTTCATGATCTAGTTAAGCTGGACAGGTATAGAATGATTTCCAAAAAACAACAATATCTCTCCTGCGCTCAAGTGGTATGCGGGAAGGTGAATCTTCTAGGCGGTTTTATGACACAAAAGAAGTGGTCTTGCTGCCCCCCTCAGGACCAAGGGTATCCAAAAGGCACTACAAGAAAACAACAAGAGAAGGGCGCACCGACCTTGTGTATTAACACTTAAAAGTTTATTAAAATCAAAGAAGGGTAGCGTACAATATACTCACAAACGTAGCATATGAACAAGCATATATGAAATGGGCACTGCTCGCTTCCAGGACACTTCTCTACTGCTGGATAGCGTGATGGCGTCCTCAAAACCTGATGTGGCTTACGCGTTTTCGAGGGAGGACCCTCTTCCTCAGAGCCAAAATCGCCACGGGTGGCGATTTTTGCTCTGAGGAAGAGGGTCCTCCCTCGAAACGCGTAAGCCACATCAGGTTTTGAGGACGCCTTCACGCTATCCAGCAGTAGAGAAGTGTCCTGGAAGCGAGCGGTGCCCATTTCCTATATGCTTGTTCATATGCTACGTTTGTGAGTATATTGTACGCTACCCTTCTTTGATTTTAATAAACTTTTAAGTGGTAATGCACAAGGTCGGTGCGCCCTGCTCTTGTTGTTTTCTTGCAGGTATAGAATGAAACAGTACTTTTTTTAAAAGTGTATGTAAATTCAAAACTTTTTTTTTAAATTTTTTGTTTTGGATAGGGTAGGGAATGGATAGGACCCCTGTCAGGTTTTTTTTCTCTCTCAATATGGACATTACCTTTCTTTACCTATTCAGAAACACAGTAAGAAGTGGGGAAATCCTCTTTTATATCGTTGCCACTGGAACGGCTGTCCCTATTGAAAGGTTTCCTTTCTGCTTCATGTGACAACTCCAAAGTCAATACATTAAGGCTAAGTAGGCATTTTGGGGCGTTTTTCTGCTCTAGGATCAGCTCAAAAAACGCCCAACAAGACAAATCCTATTCATTTCAATGGCCCCTGTTCACATCTGAGCGTTTTGACATTTTAAGCAAAACGCCCAACGCTCAAAAAAGTAATGAACTTCTTTTTGGGCAGATTTCAGGCGTTTTTATTTTTTTCCATTGGTCACTTGTCAACCTAAAAATGCCTGGAAAAAACACCTGTAAATAGCAACGCCAAGATGTGAACTTAGCCTAAAAGATCAGTAAAGTCCATTACTAATTGTTTTTTGTAAGTGCCATCATCCCCAATTATGTAACAAAAAAACCACAGTAATGCAGGACTTTAATTCCAGCATTTATACATGAACTTACAACCACTATTTATCTCCACCATCGCAGGAGCGGGCTGTTTCTCTGATTCAGACCACCTCACTGACCCAGTAGCTCTGAGCTCATCGTTTGAGAGCTCGTTCCTGTAATGGTGGTGGAGGTGACCAGTAAGAGCTAGGACACTCTTTGCAATGTCCTAGCAACAAGACAGAACAGGATGATGCGATGTCTGGTAAAGATGAATTATGCCTTTAAACATGGTCACTGTGGTCAAATAGCCTAGTTAACATAGTCACGGTAGAAATAACTTATATTGTTTTTGTTTTTTTGCCCTTTGTTTTACATTGGGGACAAAAATGGTTCCTGCTTTCACTTTTGTATAAATACTTGTTTTTCAGTTGGTGCCCTGGTGGACTATAAGGTGTATTTCCATGCACCAGCAAATACTCGAGGAGAGATCTTCTGAACTATTTGCTGTTGTACAAACCAGTATAAATGAAGGTAGGCCCTTTTTTTTTTTTTTTTTATTGTCCGTTATATATACAGTAAAATGAAAAAATAGACTGGCTGGGTCTTCAGAGACCTTGGGTTATAGGCTGCTGAATTTAGGTTATTGGTCCTAGTTCCTTTTAACATCCTCAGCACCCTCTCATGTTGAGGGCATGTGGCCTGATATGGTCCAGTTTTTTTTTTTTTTTTCTGCATGCTCTTTGTTTACATTCTGCGGTCAGCAGGGAATGCCTTGCTGACAGCAGTTGAATCACTGGCTGGTGCAGGCTTTTTAACTACCAGCTAGTAGTTGAATACATTCGGTAAATAGCTAGACCACAACCTATTTAACAAATGTATTTGTTTACTTTTTTGTTCATTTAATTTTTGATGGCTTTATGTAGTATTTACCAAGCAGTTTTTATGTTTGAACTAAATACCGCATAAACCTACAGTGAATTGAGATTTCTCTCTCGTTTATCGACGGACACAACGCTCCCTAAATCATAACTACTGGGTTATATTGCCTCCTCCAGGAGTAGGACTAGGCAGAACAAAAAACACTTGGCTACGCCCATGAGCCAGCTGGTATATAACCCCTCTCTCTGCTCTAGGTATTTAGTTTTTAATCTGTCTAGTCAGGAGTAAGGACCTGGGCTTCCTGCTGGGATCTATTGGTCCTAGCAATTTTTTTCTCCTTCCTTGCATCTTTTTTTCTTTTTTTTCTTGTGAGATCTACAATCAACTGCTGGGCTGGGTGATGGGCTGGATAATCTAGATCCAGTGGTTCCCCCAGCAGAGGCGAGTGTGTGCAGACAGCAGCTATGTGCTAGGTTGGGCCAAGACAAAGCCTCATGGACAGAGGCTTGCCCACGAGTTAAACGTCTCGCAGGGTCGCATATGACCGGGCTCTGGTCGCAGTCGTAGCAGTCCCTTGGCTGACAGCTCCACTACTTCGGTGGCGAGGAGTTTTGTCTGAATCACCTGCACCATGGAATTTTAAGTACAGTCCCCCGGTTTGGGATGGACGCAGGTACCATCCTGGGATGGTCGGTCATGCCTGCAGGTTCCCTCCTCTCATCCTAAAGTCCCTCAGTTAATTGGGCCTCCCCCCCATGGACTGGTGGGGGTACCAGGGCAAGCGGCAGAGACCCCTGGGGGTCTTCCCTGCCATTCCTCTTCTGTAAGGTCTTGGGGTGGTGTGTGTACTGCCCTGACGGTATGGGAGATAGAGTTCCAGTGCAGAAAGTGCAGCGGGGGACCCCTAGGTGCATGCTCTACTGTGTGTGGGTATAGTGCAGTTTGGGGGTCCCAGTGCAGATGGTGCAGCATTGCAGAGTGCACAGAGGAGTTCCCCTAAATGTTTTCCCTTCCTGGTGGAGTACAGTACCTTTGGGGTGTCCCCTTTCAGAGGGTGCAGCGGTGTGGAAGGCACAGAAAGTATCCTGTCAGCATGCTTTTGGCGTCCTCAGCAGGCGGCAGTCATGTTTGGGAAGTCCGAAGATTTCAGGGCCGCCATTTTCCCTTGATTTGGCTGGTGTCCGGCTGGCGGCCATGTTTGTGTAGCCCGATGATGTCAAGGAGGTAATTTTCCCTTAGTCTGGCGAGACGCTGAAGAAGACCAGAACTTCGTGGAAAGGCTGGAGCTCCTCCTCTTCCTCCTCTTTCTCGTCTTCTTGTCCCGGGATATATGAAGCAGATGGCAACCATAGTGTTGCTGGGTCTGAATTGCGGTGCTCCTCCAGCTGGTAGGGTGTCTTTGAGGGTCCCTGTATCTCTCTCTCTCTCTCTGTCTGCTGATAGGTGCCCTGAACATTGGGGGGGATCCTTTAGTGGTCCCAAAAATCTTTTATACTGAAAGGCATTTATTTTTCCTATGGTGCCTCAGGGTCACATCTCACCCACTAACCCCTTCATGGAGATGGCAGGTCCCTCAGAACCCCAGCTTCCCTTGGTTGCACTGATGGTGGTACTACAATCCTTAGTATCCTGGGTGGAAGTGGCATGTGGGCAAAGGCCCAGGAGGAAGCATCCCCTGCTCAGTCTGTTTCATTTGATTCTAAACCTGATGCCGCTTTGGACGCGGTCGTCCAGGCGGGACTTGATATCATGCCCCTGATCAGTTAGGCAGTGAGGATGATTCCTCCATGGGCGTAGCAGCGAATGAGAAAGCGCTAATTACTGCAGTACGTGAGACTTTAAAATTGGAGGATGCAGCTAATGTGGCCATGGACGTGCTGATTTTGGTATGCTTAAGTCACCTTGCAGACCAAGGGTGTTTCCTTATCTGTCTTATTTTGACATGTTTACCTATAAGGAATGGGAACAATCAAAGTTATTACCCTTTGTGGTCTCCAAACGATTTGCATTACCTTACCCTTTTGAGGAATCACTTTAAAAAAAAAAAAGTGGTCTAGTCCACCAAATCAACCATGATCCCAGTAGAAGAATCCCCATCCTTTAAAGTCTTGGCTGATAGGAAAGCAGCATGTATACTATGGCTGGTTCGGCATTGTGACCAGTCTAGGCCTCAGCCCTGGTGTCTCAGACCCTAACTGAACGGGCCAAACTTTTACACCAGGGTCTAGGGAATAGGCAGGTTCCCACTGCTTATGTTGATTTAGCGTGCCAGTTGTTCCAGGTGTTGCAGATTGTGATGGAGCTTTGAATACACTCCTGTAATGTCCAAGCTTTCTGTTTCAGCAGTGATGATTAGGCGCGTGCTGTGGCTTAAGAATTGGTCTGCAGACCAAGCCTCTAAGAAAGCTCTCATTAATATGCCCAAGATCAAGGTGATCACCTGTTTAGGACTATCTGGATAACATCATTAAGGATCTCCCTAGAGGGAAAGTACCTTCCTGCCACAATCTAGGAAAGGGAAGGAGCATCTTCGCAGACAGGGGCTCTTTTTCTCAGCCCATAGAAAATTATTTCATGCTCCCGGGGCTGGGAATAAGAGAAATAGATCTTTCAAATCTTCCCTGGGTGGTTCCAAGCAACCTTGGTCTGGTAAGAGCTGGCTTCTCCGGATCCCCAGACATGAAGGTCTGCTCTCATTTATATTTGGGGTGGGGGGACATCTTCACTGGTTTCCAGCCCTGTGGACCTCCTTTTTGAGCGTCAAGGGTATCCATGAAATTATTCTTTTGGGGGTACCAAAAAAGGGGGGAAATTTTGTCAATTTCAGGTCTTTTAGGCCCTGAGTCCCCTTGTGCAGATATAATTCCTGCAAAGGTTTGGGTGTTGTCCGAATTACCTAAGGTCCCCCCTATCCCTGTCCAGGAAATTTAATTACTTAGGTCTGATTTTAATTCTGACCAGGAGGGTGTTCCTTCCTCTGGACAAACTTCAGGAACCACAGACCGTGATTCACCGACTGCTGTCACACAAGACCGTTCTCTCCCCCAACTTGCATGCAGGTTCTGGGTCTGGTGTTATACACCTTCAAGACAGTTCTGTTTGCACAGACCTGCATGCAGCTCCTTCAGCAGGGCCAAGCAGCTTTAAAGTCAACCATTTTGCTGACCAGCTTTATGGAGATGCTGATTTCATTTTCTAGCAGGACTTGGCATCTACCCACACTGCCAAAAATACCAATACGTGGTTTAATGATCATGGTATCACTATTCTTGATTGGCCAGCAAACTCGCCTGACCTAAACCCCATAGAGAATCTGTGGGGTATTGTCAGTAGGAAGACACCAGACCCAACAATGCAGATGAGCTGAAAGCCACTTTTAAAGAAACCAGGACTTCCATAACACCTCAGCAGTTCCACAGGCTGTGATCCCCCATGCCATATTGATGAAGTAATTCATGCAAAAGGAGCCCTGACCAAGTATTGAGTGCATACTATACTTGTATATGGGCATGCTTTTCAGTAAGCCAACATTTCTGTATTAAAAATCCCATTTCTCTTACGTCCTCTGACAGTCGCCGCCCATTCATACAGTCTTCACGATTGGGTATTTGCTTCCTCCACAGGAGCAAGCTAGGCAGTAATTTTGTTAATACAACAAACATTAACATATAGACACACCCACAGGGGGTCGTCCCTCTGGCCAATATCCTCCAGCCAGTAACACTCTAATCCAGTTCTTTGCTGCCTAGCGTCAGGAGTAGGCTAGGTTTTCCCTGCTGGGACCTAGTGTCTCAGTTTTTTTCTTTCTGTTTCTTTCTGAAAGTGATTTTTTTCTTTTAAAATAGCTTTTTATTTTTCTCACCTATGCTAGTTAGTCGGAATTTGGAGGACTACAAGCGTCAGCAGAACTGGGCCTCACACTGGTTAATACAGAACCTTATGGAGTCCCAGTCTGCCATCGAGCGTTGCAGGCTTTGGGTACGCCCAGGCCTCGCAACGGCAGTGCCCATGGAAGCGGGGACGAGCCTGCAAAGTTTTCCTAGCTTCGCTGGGATGTCTCAACTTCGGAACGCCCGGGTGTTGCTAGCATCCTTACTGGCTGATGGCACCCCCACCCAGGGTGGGAGGTCTCCTGTGTCTAAGTGGTGCCCACAGTCGCTGGATGTAGAGTACTATTACCCCTCTGTCCCTGGGAACAGGTTTTGAGGGGGTATTGAGTGGGCCCACTCTGGGGATGGCGGTACATGTAAAGTTTGCTGTAATTTCCCCCTCATGGCCGTGGGATGGCTCCCTGTGTCTTACCTTCCATGCCCCTGTGGGGGTGCTCCTTCGGTGCAGACTGCCATGCGAGGGGCGGGGGTGTGGGGGCTTCCTTATCCCCGGGGGTGCTTTGTGCAGATCCCGGTAGGGGCCAGTGCGGGCGTTTGCGGCGGCGTTTGGCGCTGTTCGCCCGGCCGCCATGTTTGGTGAGGGCTGGTTGTTTGGCCTCAGAGTGAGGGCAGCGGCCATTTTCCATTATCATTATCAGCGCCGATCGGGCGGCATCTTTAGTGTGGGCGGATGTCCTCAAGGGCGGATCTTCCATCCTGCTTTACAGGCGCTGGCTTTAACGGCGTGGCTGTTGAAGGCCAGGTGTTGAAAGACAGAGGCCTCTCTGATTCTGTGATTCCTACCTTGTTGAGAGCTAGGAAGGCTACTTCCAGGAAGATTTATCATGCTACTTGGAACATGTATATTGCCTGGTGTGAGTCACAAAAGTTGCATCCTCGCTCGTTTTGGGTGGCGAGGGTCTTAGCCTTCTTGCAGAAGGGAGTTGAGCAATGCTTGGTTTTAGGTACGAATAAAGGTCGGGTATCGGCCTCAGCCATTTACTTCCAACCTCCCCTGGTGTCTAATTCCTTGATCCGTGGCTTTATTCAAGGGGTGCGTCACCTGGCTCCACCGAGGAGATCACCTTTGCCGCTGTGGGATCTGTATTTGGTGTTGTCCGTTCGTCAACGGCCCCCCTTTGAAAATATTAAGGCGATATCTCTGCCTTTGTTGTCCCAGAAGGTTGCCTTTTTGGTGGCTATCACTGCTGCTCGCAGAGTGTCTGATTTGGCGGCTCTGTCCTGCCGTTCGCCTTATTTGGTCGTTTGTTTCCACCTCAATGAAGATATTGTTTTGTCTTCATTCTGTGCTAAGCCCAGGCATCTGGAGGAATTCGCTTTGCATCCACTGGATGTGGTTCGGGCGATCAGGGTTTACATGTCAGCCACGGAGTCTTTTTGGACATCTGATTTCTTGTTTGTCCTTCTTGGGGGATATCGTAAGGGTTCGGCTGCGTCTGCTGCGACCATATTAACTTGGATCAGGCAGACAATTGTTCAGGCCTGTTCATTAAGGGGTCAGGTTCCTCCTTTCCCTGTGAGGGGGCATTCTAGTAGAGCGCTGAGTGCCTCTTGGGCTTTTCGCCATCAGGCTTCTGTTGCTCAGGTATGTAAAGCGGCGACTTGGTCGTCTGTGCACACTTTTACCAAATTCTACAAGGTTGATTTGTTGGCATCCTCGGATGCTTTCTTTGGCCGCACAGTTTTGCAGGCTGCTGTTTGACAAAGAGACTTGGTTTTCTCTTTTTGGGGGTGAATTTTTTGTTTGGGGGTTAAGCTCCTGTTGGTTTGGGTTGAACTTTTTTTTATTTGTCGCCCAGTTGGCTATGTTTTTTAGCCTTGGATATACGTTGGTTGCGTTTTCCCACCCCTCATGCCTACACTGCTGTCGAGTGAAAACTTTTTACTGCCTAGTCTACTCCTGTAGATGGCGCATAACCCAATAGTGAAGAAGCATTGAGAGCTGCGTCTGTCAAAGGACTCAGAGAAAAGGATTTTACGGTAAGTTCTTACAAAAATCAAATTTTTTCTTCTGGTCTTATGTAATATTCAATTTTTCTGAGATACTGCATTTTCTCTAGCTGCAAGCCATAATCATCAAAAGTAAAATATATGCTTGAAAAATATCACTCGGTGTGTAACGCAGCTTTATATAAAATACGGTATATGAGTTTCACTTTTTGACTTGAATTACTCAAATAAATCAACTTTTTGATGATATTTTAATTTTATGAGATGCACCTGTATATATTTTTATATATAATTGTATTATATTAGACTTTTTAAATATTATCATGAATTTAAATGAATATGAATTTGTTGGGCATTATTGGCACCTTTAGCACAAGAAAAGCTTAAGAAAAATGCATCCCTTTAATTTCTATATATGTCTTCACATTGGTCCATTGCGCTTCTATTGTGGTGTTGAAAATCTTGCTTGCTGCATTTTTGGTCAGTTAAACCGTGCCAAAATTGCCTCCCAGTTGAAATGCATTGAAAACGCAGCCAGAGTGCATGAATCACGTGATCTATACTATTCATAAGCACTGTTTTCGGCGCCATTATCAGCACCTTTTTCTTTATTGGCAAAAATGTCAAAAACACCATTTTCTGCCCACATGTTTCGGCCACCGAAATTTTGGTGCATCTCTAGTCCAAACCCAAGTACAGTCCCCTACAGGTTCCTTGGTTCTTTCTATAAATTACCCAATACCCCTTTTTGTATTCAGCTTGCCTGTTCCATTAAAAAGGGCACCCTTTTGCTAGTGGGCATATGTGTCTATGAGAGAACGTGACATGCTGAAAGCTGTTGCATTAAAGCTGTGTGGAAATATTTGTTGATTTGGAATACAAGTAAACCTAATTGCAAACTGTGGATATTGCATCCCTTTTTGTTTTTGTATAAATTGGAGCAGATTAAGTGTAGCTCATCCCAAGTTTAAAAAAAAAAAAAAAAAAAAAAAAAAATTATACATATACAGTATCTCACAAAAGTGAGTACACCGCCCCACATTTTTGTAAATATTGTATTATATCTTTTCATGTGACAACACTAAAGAAATTACACTTTGCTACAATGTAAAGTAGTGTGTATACAAGCTTGTATAACTGTAAATTTGCTATCCCCTCAAAATAGCTCAACACACAGCCATAAATGTCTAAACTGCTGGCAACAAAAGTGAGTATATCCCTAAATTAAAATGTCCAAATTGGGCCCAATTAGGCATTTTCCCTCCCCGGTGTTATGTTACTTGTAGGTGTGAATGGCGAGCAGGTGTTTTAAATTTAGTGTTATCGCTCTCACTCTCTCATACTGGTCACTGAAAGTTCAACATGGCACCCCATGGCAAAGAACTCTCTGAGGTTCATAAAAAAATAATTATTGCTCTACATAAAAATGGCCTAGGCTTTAAGAAGATTGCCAAAACCCTGAAACTGAGCTGCAGCACTGTGGCCAAGACTATACAGCGGTTTAATAGGACAGGTTCCACTCAGAACAAGCCTCGCCATGGTCAATCAAAGAGGTTGAGTGCACATGCTCAGCGTCATATCCAGAGGTTGTTTTTGGGAAATAGACGTATGAGTGCTGCCAGCATTGCTGCAAAGGTTGAAGGGGTGGGGGGGGGGGGTCAGTCTGTCAGTGCTCAGACCATACGCCGAACACTGCACCAAATTGGTCTGCATGTCTGTTGTCCCAGAAGGAAGCCTCTTCTAAAGATGATGCAAAAGAGAGCCCACAAACAGTTTGCTGAAGACAAGCAGACTAAGGACATGGATTACTAGAACCATGTTCTGTAGTCTGATGAGACCAAGATAAACTTATTTGGTTCAGATGGTGTCAAGCGTGTGTGGCGGCAACCAGGTGAGGAGTACAAAAACAAGTGTGTCTTGCCTACAGTGAAGCATGGTGGTGGGAGTGTCATGGTCTGGGGCTGCATTAGTGCTGCTGACGCGTTAGAGCTAAAGTTCATTGAGGGAACCATGAATGCCAACATGTACTGTGACATACTGAAGCAGAGCATGATCCCCTCCCTTCGGAGACTAGGCCGCAGGGCAGAATTCCAACATAACGACCGCAAACACACCTCCAAGACAACCACTGCCTTGCTAAATAAGCTGAGGATAAAGGTGATGGATTGGCCAAGCATGTCTCCAGACCTAAACCCTATTTAGCATCTGTGGGGCATCTTCAAACAGAAGGTGGAGGAGCGCAAGGTCTCTAACATCCACCAGCTCCGTGATGTTGTCATGGAGGAGTGGAAGAGAACTCCAGTGGCAACCTGTGAAGCTCTGGTGAACTCCATGCCCAAGAGGGTTAAGGCTGTGCTGGAAAATAATGGTGACCACACAAAATATTGACACTTTGGGTCCAATTTGGATGTGTTAACTTAGGGGTGCACTCACTTTTGTTGCCAGTGGTTTAGACATTAATGGCTGTGTGCTGAGTTATTTTGACGGGAGAAAAAAAATGAACACTGTTATAGAAGCTATACATTGTAGCAAAGTTTAATTTCTTCAGTGTTGTCACATGAAAAGATATAATAAGATATTTACAAAAATGTGAGGAGTGTTCTCACTTTTGGGAGCTATTGTGTGTGTGTGTATGTGTGTATATATATAATATATATGTATATAGTGTATATACTGTGTGTATGTGTGTGTATATATAATATACACACACACTATCTCACAAAAGTGAGTACACCCCTCACAATTTTGTAAATATTTTATTATAGCTTTTCATGTGAGAACACTGAAGAAATGACACTTTGCTACAATGTAAAGTAGAGAGTCTACAGCTTGTATAACAGTGTAAATTTGCTGTCCCCTCAAAATATCTCAACACACAGCCATTAATGTCTAAACCGCTGGCAACAAAAGTGAGAACACCCCTAAGTGAAAATGTCTACATTGGGCCTATTTACCCATTTTCCCTCCCCGGTGTCATGTGACTCGTTAGTGTTACAAGGTCTCAGGTGTGAATGGGGAGCAGTTGTGTTTAAATTTGGTGTTATCACTCTCACTCTCTCATACTGGTCACTGGAAGTTCAACATGGCAACTCATTGCAAAAAACTCTCAGAGGATCTGAAGAAAAGAATTGTTGCTCTATATAAAGATGGCCTAGGCTATAAGAGGATTGCTAAGACGCTGAAACTGAGCTGCAACATGGTGGTCAAGACCATATAGTGGTTTAATAGGACAGGTTCCACTTAGAACAGGCCTCACCATGGTCGACCAAAGAAGTGGAGTGCTCACTCAGCATCATATCCAGAGGTTGTCTTTGGGAGATAGACGTATGAGTGCTGCCAGCATTGCTGCAGAGGTTGAAGAGGTGGGGGGTCAGCCTGTCAGTGCTCAGACCATTCGCCGCACATTGCATCAAATTGGTCTGCATGGCTGTCGTCCCAGAAGGAAGCCTCTTCTAAAGATAATGCACAAGAAAGCCCGCGAGTTTGTTGAAGACGAGCAGACTAAGGACATGGATTACTGGAATCATGTCCTGTGATCTAATGAGACCAAGATAAACATATTTGGTTCAGATGGTGTCAAGCATGTGTGGCAGCAGTCAGGTGAGGAGTACAAAGACAAGTCTGTCTTGCCTACAGTTGAACATGGTAGTGGGAGTGTCATCGTCTGGGGCTGCATGAGTGCTGTGGGGAGCTACAGTTCATTGAGGGAACAATGAATGCCAACATGTACTGTGACATACTGAAGCAGAGCACGATCCCCTCCCTTCGTAGACTGGGTCGCAGGGCAGTTTTCCAACTTATCAACCCCAAGCACACCTCCAAGAAGACCACTGCCTTGCTAAAGAAGTTGATGGTAAAGGTGATGGACTGGCCAAGCATGTCTCCAGACCTAAACCCTATTGAGCATCTCTGGGGCATCCTCAAATGGAAGGTGGAGGAGTGCAAGGTCTCTAACATCCACCAGCTTCATGATGTCATCATGGAGTTGAAGAGGACTCCGGGGGAAACCTGTGAAGCTCTTGTGAACTCCATGCCCAAGAAGGTTAGGGCAGTGCTGGAAAATAATGGTCGCAACACAAAATATTGACACTTTGGGCCCAATTTGGACATTTGCACTCAGGAGTGTACTCAATTTTGTTGCTAGCGGTTTAGACATTAATGGCTGTGTGTTAAAGAGGAAGTAAACCCTCCTAAAAAACTGAGAAAAATAAAAACCTGTAAAGACAAAGGCATAATGAGCCAGTATGCATCGCATACTAGCTCATTATGAAATACTTACTGCCCGCTCAGCGACGGGACGGCCGACATGTTCGGCCATCCTACTTTCTGGTTCGCGTCCTCCGGACATCTGATTACATCACTCCCGCGCATGCACTGTAAATATCCACGGCACAGGCCTCTGAAGGAACGTCACGGTTGGCCGTTCCTTCAGAGCTCATGCGCCGATTACGTCATCAGCTGCATGCACTCTAAATATCTCCTAAACGGTGCATGTTTAGGAGATATTTATAGCACCTATGAGTAAGCCTTAATATAGGCTTACCTATAGGTAAAAGTATTTAAAGTGGGTTTACAACCACTTTAAGGTATTTTGAGGGGACAGCAAATTTACACTGTTATACAAGCTGCACACTCACTACTTTACATTGTAGCAAAGTGTAATTTCTTCAGTCTTGTCACATGAAAAGATATAATAAAATGTTTACAAAATTGTGAGGGGTGTACTTACTTTTGTGAGATAGTGTATATTTGTTTATTTTCCTTTCAGCTGTTGTGTTTTCGCCCTTTTATATTCTCTCTTCCTATTCATCTTAACCTTCTGTATGCTTTTTCATTGCATTCCTAATCAACCCATTCCATTTTTTTTTCTTTTTCTTCTGTTTACCTGACACCGTATGTGCTGTTTGTTACATTATATATTGTTAGCTCTTCCCACATGCTCTTCACATCCCTGTTTTATTTCCATTTTCCATTCATCTTCTCTGCTAGCTCTCTTGTACAGCTTCATTATTTCTCCATCTTTCAAGCTTTCCCTACTTCACTTATTAATCACTGCCCTTTAGATCTCATAACAAAATTGGAGATCTTTGCATGTATCTTGAAAGCTAGTAAATAATGAGCTTAACCTTATGTTGGTAACTCCATATACCCTTACATCTTCAAGATTGGACCCAAATCTTTTATCCTTCATCTTTTAAGGACATGATCAATCTTGACTGGCTTTTTCAATCTCTCTATGTAGGATCCATTACAATTTTCCCTTCATCTGTATTCCCTTTTCTAACATTTTGCTCATACACCATGTGCTTTGTATTCCAATCTGTGCATTAGTATCTCAACTATGTTGCAGTCATGGAAGGGCATTTAAATAGACCTTCTCTCTGTATTTTTTTGGAGCACACACATAAGTTATATTCACGTTATAAAATGTACTCTGTATTTTTATAGTACATATACTATGGAATACTGATTCCAATACAATGACAAAATGATTTATAAATATCACGAAGAATACATTAATCTACAAAGCCATGCACTTCACACGTCACAAATATAAAATAGTGGGCATAGCTTCTTCTTCCAATATTTTTTATAAATCTGTGTCATTTCCATTGTAGTCAGTACAGTATATACACCATTATTCTGATAATGATATCTAGAGGCTTCTTCTGTGTATCTGTGTCATTCAAAGTTCTCTCTGTTATCACATATTCCTTCCCATTCGGTCTCCGAATGTTACATTTATACCCAAGGCTGCGCTGAAGTTTTTATAGCAAATGTGTTCTGCTTTTAGAGTTTGTAGCCCAATGACCAGATCTTAACTCTTTGGGATACTTACCGCTTTTCTTTCTATTTTTTTCTTGCTTGGGCTATTGGTGAAGAAAAGCTGGGGAGGGGGGGCTGGGGTGTCGCCTGGATTGAATGTTTCTAAAGAATACCCTTTCCCAGCTCTTTGTCCTGAATTGCTACTTCGCCTGATCCCTTCCATTCAAGCTATGTGGCTTAAGTGGTCCTACCAGCATAACTCATGGAGTTATAGTGAGACACACAAATCCCCCTGCTAGTAATCTGCAGGTTCTGTGGAGGCTTTATGGTAGTAGCTGATGCAAATCCAACAGTGCCATGTGCATGTTGATTATGAGTATCTGCACTTATGCTGCTGCCATATGCATATATATTGGTGATGTGTGCACTTTTGTGTGGAAATGCTATTGTTTATATGCATTAATGTCTATGTGCATGCATGCAGAATAGAATTAGAAATAATTACTTTTTCAAAATGTCACTAGAAATTATCGCAATTAAAATTGTTCTTTGGTAATAGCTCTGTAGAAAACTTTAAGAACCCTAAATCTTTGCATCCTAAGATTTACATGCATAAATTATGCTATAAAGATCCTCTCCAAATGCAGGCTTAAGGGTTTCTTTTTATTTATGCCCTTAAACACTGCTCTAAAATAGAAATCAAAATCGAAATGCCTCAATGCGCATGGCTGAAATGGGCCCGTGTTCCTAGACATAAAAAAAGCCTCAAAAAGTGATTTTTTTTTTTTTCTGCTTTTCTGGTCATGTGTATGTGGCCTTTATCTCATACTGGCCCCAGGCCACTGAGTGATCATTTGACTTGATAATGATGATCAAACATGCATGGAGACATCCTCAACTCAAAGGATCAGTAGCCATTAGCTGAGAAAATCTATTTGAAATTTTTTTCCTATTATAAAATAAATTCTCCACTGGGTATCTTAAGGTTGTCTGCAGATTGTGCACCCAGCTCTGCATCTGAACCTGTAGAAATGTAGGCCAAATGTTCTGCACTATACTCCACTTTGGTGTATGAGGAGTTTAAACAGAGTCATGTGACTTGTGGCTGCAGTCATGCACATTATAGCAACAATTCCTAGATAGCATTAGCAGTTTATTGATTGAATTTACTTATTGTGTCAAGTTTTTTTTTTTTTAAATCAGAAGACATATAGACAGTCAGTTTTGATTGAAATTGGTTTTGTGAATAGTAATGGTTTAAAGTATAACTATGGACATAAAATCACATATGCGATGTGGGCTGCCCAAATGTTTTGCTTGCGTCTATTAAGGTTACTTTGCTGTAAAAACAAGGAAGCTCAGACCTCTGCAGTTTATAAATGTGCTTTTCCAAACAAAAATGCTTTACATACTAAACTTTTACACTATTCGGAATACAATACAAGACTGGCAGATACTGTATACAGGTATCTATAATAAGCAAAATGCTACCTACTTACTAGTAAATAAGCAGCCTTTGATCTGTAAACAGTAGAAATACGCTTAAAAATTACTTAAAGCAGAGTTCCATCCAAAAGTGGAAATTCCGCTTTAAGCATTCCACACCTCCTTACTAGATTTTTTTTTGGGGGGAGGGGGGAAGCGGGTACCTAGTTTTGACAGGTACCTGCTCCAACCTCCGCTCGAGCCGCCTTGGCGACTTGAGCTGAAGTTCTCCTCTCACCCTCCCTGCCTGCAATCTTCTGGGACACCTCACAGGTCCCAGAAGATTGCCCAGCCACTGAGGAAGCACATGCGAAGAGCACACCTAGCTGTGAAGCAGCAAGTTGTCACAGCCGGGTGCCCACACTTGTGATGCTGGAGAGAGGCGAGAGAGAGGAGCAGGGCTTCGGACGGCCGCATTGCTAGATCGTGGAACAGGTGAGTGTGTGCTTATTGCTGCTGACTTTTAATAAACCTAAAAATGATTGGAACTCTGGTTACTTTGTGTTTAAGATCTGTGTGGCAATGAGGACGCAAGCCTAATCTTTAAGCAGTTGCTGGATTTCAGGCAAAAGCGTCTTCAGGTATCTTCTAGCTGGTACCGACCTTCTATGGTGTTAGGGCATAAGTCCTCCCTATCAGTCTCTGTTGTTGCCTTTTATTTGGGAAGTTTCAGGTTTTCAAGCATTGATCACAGTTATAAAACAGTAGGCTGATCCAACTGTAAATGCAACAAAAGTATCTAAGTTCCCGTTGTTTGAGGACAGCCTGTGTAAATTTTATCAAGGCATTTGTTTGCCAAGTATCCTCAAACAAACTCAAAAGTAACCTGATTTCTGTTCCATGTACAGTTAAATCTGAGTATATTCATGAATACATACAGATTCAGTATTTCACAAAAGTGAGTACACCCCTCACTTTTTTTGTAAAAATGTCATTATATCTTGTCATGTGACAACACTGAAGAAATGAAACTTTGCTAGTAGTGAGTGTACAGCTTGTATAACGGTGCAAATTTGCTGTCCCCTCAAAATAACTCAACACACAGCCATTATTGTCTAAACCGCTGGCAACAAAAGTGAGCACACCCCTAAGTGAAAATGTCCAATTTTAGCCCAAAGTGTCAATATTTTGTGTGGCCACCATTATTTTTCAGCACTGCCTTAACCCTCTTGGGCAAGGAGTTAACCAGAGCTTCACAGGTTGCCACTTCAGTCTTCTTCCATGATGACTTAATGGAGCTGGTGGATGTTGGAGACCTTGCGCTCCTCCACCTTCCGTTTGAGGATGCCCCACAGATGCTCAATAGGGTTTAGGTCTGGGCTTCGTCAGCCCATCACCTTTACCCTCAGCTTCTTTAGCAAGGCAGTGGTCATCTTGGAGGTGTGTTTGGGGTTATCATGTTGGAATACTGTCCTGCGGCCCAGTCTCCAAAGGGAGGGGGGATCATGCTCTTCTTCAGTATGTCACAGTACATGTTGGCAATTATGGTTCCCTCATTGAACTGTAGCTCCCCAGTGCCGACAGCACTAATGCTGCCCCAGATCATGACACTTCCCACCACCATGCTTGATGGTAGGCAAGACACACTTGTCTTTGTACTCCACACCTGGTTGCTGCCACACAGACTCCGTCTAAACCAAATACGTTTATCTTGGTCTCATCAGACCACAGGACATGGGTTCAGTAATCTATGTCCTTAGTCTGCTTGTCTTCAGCAAACTGTTTGCGGGCTTTCTTTTGCATCATCTTTAGAAGAGGCTTCCGGGATGACATGCAGACAATAATCACCCAGGTGCGGGGCAAACCTAGTGTCAAAACAGAGGCTCCATATAGCAACACACAGCGGCTTATAACAAATACAAATATTTTATTAGCAAAATTGTTTCAATACAAAACCTTCACCAGACCATAGATAAAAATATTCATGACACCGTTGTCAGGAAAAATACCATTAAAAACAACCCGGGCTTACAGACATCCATCCATTCACATAGGGGGAAAAAAGCAAGATGATGTGTTAATATCTAGATGAAAATTGTGTAACTGGGTTAGTGAATATATGGAACAAAGACCACTATCAGCAAAGGGGCCAAACACCAAATATATCCAGTCCAGAGACACAAAAGCACTTAAAATGCATAAAGTGGTAGTTGCTGTGAATGGAAATAACGAACTTGGAAAAAAAAAACCCAAAAAAAAACTTTAAATCAACCAAAGTTGGTAGTAAAGGTACAAATAAACATTTTGGGAGCTTCTGTAATAGTGCAGATATAATCTCAAATTGGCCTCTGACTACCGAGTGATCATAGAAGATGATGACCAAACAAGCATAGTAAAAGTATCAGGAGCAATTGACTGGGAAAATCTATCTTCGAGAATAATTTTTTCCTCCAGGATAGTTTCGCCATAGGGCGTTTGCAGATTTATGTTGCAGACTACCTATAGACATACAATTGTTTCCCAGTCTAAATGTAAATTGCTTAAATCGGGGGACTGTCATCTCTGTGGGTACCTTAGAGTGCAGATAATGGAACAAAGGAAAGGAAGAACTTTTATAGAGAAAACTTCATTTGATACTGTGAGGGAAGATGGAGAATATGCAGCGCCAAAGATAAGTAAGGGAATGGCAAAGAATACATTGTTTTGTCTGCACAGAGAATGTAGAGAGCATTTATCATAAAAGACTCTGTCTGCCTCACTTAAGCAATATTTGGTGATGCCTTGACTGCAGATTACACTTGAATTACTTTCATCCCTTTTTTCTGCTCTTTTCTTTTCCTTGAGATAATTATGTCCGGGAAAGTGTCTTAGATTTATTGTGATATTTTCTTTGTCTTGGCAAGTTTTCTTGCCAATGTTTTTATCTTTTCAATAGTTCACCTTTCATATTTCATCCCACTTTCTAGATGGGGAGATATTTGGCACTTATCCGAGAATGTGCTCATCTCATACATTGATTGTTTTTCTTGTTCGCTTACTTCTCGTCCCGACAGAGTACTTGCAAAATTCCGTCTGCTTGATCTATCCATTGTGGAAGCAGGAGAGTATTAAAATGGCAATATGATTTTTTAGATTAAGTTTAATGTAACCTTGCACATGCTTAACAGCAAGTCTTCATGCCCAAATAACTTTGTAGAAATTAAAGATGGAATTTATTTCAGTCGGAATCTACTTTACTTGTAGCTGGAAAATGTGTAACAGCAACAGTTCTTTACCTCACTTATGAAGATGTTGGTTCCTAAAGAAGAAGTCAATGTATCAAAGGTAAACCAAGGTTCAAGAGGAAAACTCTTAATACATGCATTACATTAATATAGAAATTGTACATTTTTTAAATTACCACAGAATTATCCACCCAAACCAGGTCATATGATCTGGCTGCCCTGCTTCTTATCAAAAGATAAAAAATTGGGGGGGTTCCCCTAGTTGGGACTTTTTAGGCACAAAAATTATAAAAATATTGATGTTCGAAATTAAGTTTATTGAATACAAAATATAGTGATTAAATAGTGGTTAAAAATAAAAAGCAGCAATCAAAGACAAGGTATACAACCATGCATGTTCTAGAACCTAAAACCCAACATGTTAAGAAGATACAATTTTCTTCTTCTTCAGGGGTAGTTCTTGACAGTGCTCTATCAACAAAGAAACATGATCATAAAATCATGCAAATAATGATACATGTCATACGTAAATTCATATATTGATATAACAATGGATAATATTCAAATCTTCATACAGATAGATTTACAAAGGTGTAATTTTGTTGAAGCACTTACAGGGTTAACCTTGTATGGAATTTTTGATGCTTGCAATACACGTTAAAAACAGCAGGTTGACCGTGATAGAACTGGCAGTGTTGCTTTCCTTGTGAGAATCAAAGAGATATATCCCTTGATATACTAGATGGAATGAAGGATAAAGCCAGACATGTTTTTATATAGGCAATACCAAGCTGGAATTCTGGAAACGTGCCTATCGTCACATAACCAGCATGAAAAAATCTGACCCAGACCTTCCTCTTGGACGACACGTTGGCTTGGTACATTTTGGCAAATTTCCCAAAGTCAGGTTTCTAATTCTGGACCGCATCCACCCCAGCTCAAGAGGGGGAGACTGGAATAAAAGTCTCCTCCAGCTGGAGCTGAGGTGGATACATCTCCTTAAAGCCACTGAGCCCCCCAGCCTTAACGGTGTTTTATCCTTCAAACCATTTTTGGAGGGATTCAGTTCTGGGGGAATGGAAATTTAATATTAATATTCTGATCTATGGGACTCTATGTCCACTCAAAATTTATATTTTCATGTCCATTTTGTTGTGATTATAATGCAAACATTTAAAATTATTATTATTGTTTTGTCACCACCATGCCAGTAATCTGTCTGTTTTGTATAGCCATGTCCTTGTAATACGGGCTCCGTGATCTCTGGCAGTGTTTATATAATTTATTTAATTATATTTACAATATAATAGCGGCAGGCATGTTAGACTTCACTATGCATGTTGCCATATTATGAATCTTTGGTATTTTTTCTATATTGCTCCCTTAGATATCTCTTGGATAATTTGCCTCCATGGTGTCCCCACTGTAGTCATCCCGGCATGGGTAGATACGCCGCTACCCAGCGGTGTGCTTGATTGGTTTAGCATTCCATCATATACTGCTTCCGAGGTGAGGAGCAGTCCTAACCAATGGAATCCGGCTGTATTGCACTTCCGGTTCCTGTCCCCGTGCCGGTGGAACGCAGAAGCCGGCTCCGCCCACATCACGTCATGCCGTTCCGACGTGCGCGGGTGTCTTGGGGGCGGACCCGGCCCCGGCGATCCAGGAAGCCCTTCCTGAATGCCGGCTGATGGCTGTTCCCCAATTAAGGCACTATTTAAACCAACTCACTGCATCCCACAGCAGAATCTTGCTGATTGGAGGCCGTGGGAAGGTCGGTCATTTGAACTTGGTTACTGAAAGGTAAGATTACTTCCCTAAATTGGCTATATACACAGTGTGCTGGGAATAATGGTACCTAAACCACTGAAAAATTTAAAAATTAAAAGTTTTTTCCTTCAAATTAATAACCATGGAAGCTCTCAACCTTATATTCTTTTGTTTTTTGTCTTTTTTATAATTGATTAGTACCTTTTGAGCTTCAGCGTTAGCCCTGGTATCCTTCTTTGGACTTCGGTTGCCTACTCTTAGGGACACATGTCTGGCTTTATCCTTCATTCCATCTAGTATATCAAGGGATATATCTCTTTGATTCTCACAAGGAAAGCAACACTGCCAGTTCTATCACGGTCAACCTGCTGTTTTTAACGTGTATTGCAAGCATCATAAATTCCATACAAGGTTAACCCTGTAAGTGCTTCAACAAAATTACACCTTTGTAAATCTATCTGTATGAAGATTTGAATATTATCCATTGTTATATCAATATATGAATTTACGTATGACATGTATCATTATTTGCATGATTTTATGATCATGTTTCTTTGTTGATAGAGCACTGTCAAGAACTACCCCTGAAGAAGAAGAAAATTGTATCTTCGAAACATGTTGGGTTTTAGGTTCTAGAACATGCATGGTTGTATACCTTGTCTTTGATTGCTGCTTGTTATTTTTAACCACTATTTAATCACTATATTTTGTATTCAATAAACTTAATTTCGAACATCAATATTTTTATAATTTTTGTGCCTAAAAAGTCCCAACTAGGGGAACCCCCCCAATTTTTTGTTTGTCAAAGGGATGTGGCACTTAAGAATACTGGTCCTCTGCAAACCCCCAAAACTTATTAAAAGATACAGCATTCTGACACTTGCATTAAGCTTTGGCTGTTTATTGCCCTGGGCTATATAGCTATCTTGGCGTTACCTTGGAGACAATACCTTGACCTTACTGTGCGGGGCTGGCCTGTAATGGATCCTGAGTTAGATACTTACCTTGGCACGAAGTGTAATGTGTTTAGTTAGCCGCAGGGTGCTATACAGATCAGGGCCGTGGTCCATTTCAGGTGTGTGGCCACCGTGACGGAGTGGATGCCTATTTGGGCAAATCCTTGATAAATTCATTAACGAAGTTACTGAGGGTAAGGTGCTCCTACCCTAAAAGAAAAAGCGTAAGCCTCCTGCTATGACTACAACTTCTAGTCATTGAAAATTATAGTTTCATTCTCCTCAGGCTTCAACCTCAAAACCAAAGCACAACACTTCCTTTTCTTTTTTTTGCAAACCCTGTACTCCCAAGTCTACCAAACCTGCCCAGAAGCCCCCGAGATGAAGGATCGCACCTATTCCTCAGAATGAGGGTACATCTGTTGACGTTTATGTAAGTATGGATCACAGTCTTCCTGGACGTCTGGGAATCACTTCAATCAGGGGTACAAAATATAGTTTCTTCCTCTGCCACCTCCTTGCTTTTTACCCTTCAGTCTGCCAGCTTCAGACCAAAGAAAGCAGATGTAATGACCACCTTACACCAACTTCAGATACAAAGAATGGTTCTACCATCTCTTACAATGGATGGTTTCACAGTTTCCATTTAAACCTATTTACAGTTCCAAAGCCAAATGGGGCATCTGCTCCATATTAGACCTATATTTGGGTAACAGGTTCCTGTTGAAAATTCCAGATTGAATCAACGATATCTGTCATTGCTTGTCCTAGGCAAGGGGAGTTTCTGGCATCAATAAACATACAAGATGCCAATCTTCCCCCAACATGAATGATGTATGCATTTTTGCTGTGGGAGATCAACACTTTAAATTTGTAGCTTTACCATTCAGGCTTTCCCCTGCTCTCTGAGTATTCACAAAAGTGCTTGCCCCACTTCTGGAGCTTCTGTGGAACCAGGGTATTCATGTTACAGGTAACCTGGGCAACCGCTTGCTGAAGCAATGCTTCGCTACAGTATCCAAATGACAATTCAGTTATTTTAAACTTTTCGCTGGATTTTCAACTTTCCAAAGGCTGTTCTCCAGCCCTCGCACTGCCTGAAGTACTTGGGTCTAATCTTAACCACTTAAGCCCCGGAGGATTTGGCTGCTAAAGGACCAGGGGTTTTTTTGCGATTTTTTACTGCGTGACTTTAACGGACAATTGCGCGGTCGTGCGATGCTGTACCTAAACGAATTTGACGTCCTTTTTTTCCCACAAACAGAGCTTTCTTTTGGTGGTATTTGATCACCTGTGCGATTTTTTGATCACGCGCTATAAACAAAAAAAGAGCGTAAATTTTGCAAAAATAACAATATTTTTCACATTTTTTTATATGAAATTCCCCAAAAAAAAAAGTAAAAATCAAAATTTTTTAACATTTTTCGGCCAATTTGTTTTATGCTACCTATGTTTGGTAAAAAAAATCGCAAAAAGCGTATTTTGATTGGTTTGCGCAAAAGTTATCGCGTTTACTAACATGGAGAAAGATTTTTGTCATTTTTGGTGTTTTTTTTTTAACGCGTAATGGCGGCGATCTGCGATTTTTTTTTCGGTACTGCGACATTGCGGCGGACAGATCGGACCCTTGACTGACATTTTTGACACTTTTGGGGTTACCAGTGACATTACTGCAGTAATCAGTGCTATACATATGCACTGTTACTGCAAAAATGACACTGGCAGGGAAGGGGTTAACTTTATTGGACAGGGAGGGGTTAAGTGTGTCCTAGGGGCGTGCTTTCTACTGTGTAGGGACATTGCTATTGGTGTAAAAGCAAAGATCAACCGTTCTACATAGTAGAACGGTCAGATCTTTACTTTTACACAGGGAGAACTGACAGGCAGCTTGTTTACACAAGCTGCTCTGTCTTTCTCCCTTCACAGGAGCGATCGCAGTGTGACTGGCGGACATCGAGTCCGCCGGTCACACGCACTGACTTGCCTGTGAACAAGCCGCGGCGGGCGCGCGCCTCGGCGGGCGCGCGCCCGCCCGCTATAGGCTCGCAAGTCAGTGACAGGCGAGTGACGTACCGATACGTCACTCTGCCTGGCCGGGGCTGACCGCCGCAGTATATAGTCGTGCGGCGGTCGGCAACCGGTTAAACACAGCCCAAGCCAGAATTTTCCTTCTCCAGGAGAAAGTTAATTCCCTAGGGTCCCACATGCAGACCCGCTTTACTAATGGCATGCCTCGGTCGCTGCGGTCTATGAATTCTGTACTGTAGGTAGCTTCCTTTGATGCAGTTCAATCCCTTGCCTAGTTTCACTCCAGGTCTGCTCATTCCAGAGTGCAATCAGACAAAAAATCTGATGGCTCGCCAGAACTAGTTTCTGAGGGAGTCTATTTCACATTTTCACAGCTCATACTGTTCTTGTTGCTACTCTGTCTCTGTCTTTATTGGCATGTCTGTTGAAACCCAAGTCTTAAAGGATATTGTTCTTTCTGTTATTTTCACCTTACTGGGAGTATGAAAATCGAACTCCTCAAATATTTACCATTGCACATGGAAAACATATGACTTAACTGCAGGGAATACTTTATGACTCCCTTTGGGAGTCATGCTTGGAACGGTCAGCCTTGCAGTGCCACATGGGACCTGCAGTGCCGCAATAGCTGGAGGGCCACAGGTTGAACACCCAAACTTTAACTTGCATATTAGCCTTTCTTCAGTCTGGTCTTGACCAGCGTCTGAACCTGAGCACCCAGCACTGCTTCCACATGGCCAGATACGTGTGCTGTAGGGACCTCATTCCTCCTCCTGCTATAAGCTTATGATCACTTCAGTGAGGTCTCGATCTACGATCAGGAAATGGAGCTGGCACTGCAGGTTTGAGGAAGGATACATGGAATACTGGGTGCACTTTAAGGGACTCTGGCAGAGTTAATTCATAAGACACATCATTAATCTTTCTCCTTACCAGAAAAGGTCCCACGAACTTTGGTACCAACTTCCTCGAGGGGCAAGTCATCCTCAGGTTCGTTGTGGCAAGCCATACCTGGTCTCCTGGCTGTAATATCAGCTCCTCTCTTCTTTTTTTGTCAAACACCCTCTTGTCCTCTTGCGCCTTCGTGACGGCTTCCTGTGACAACATGGTACTATGAGAGAAAAAATCCAGAGTACTCTGGACGGCCGGAACAGAGGATTCGGAAACAAGATCAGGTAAAAAGGTAGGGTGAAATCCATAATTAGCAAAAAATGGCGACAGCTTGGTGGCAGACACGACTGGCATTGTTGTATGCAAATTCTGCTAATGGTAGTAGTGGCACCCATTTGTCCTGGACAAAGAATGTAAAGCACCGGATGTATTGCTCCAAAGTTTGATTAGTCCGCTCTGTCTGCTTATTGGTTTGGGAATGGCAAGCAGATGATAGGGAAAGCTCAATCTTTAAAGACTCACTCAATGCTTTCCAAAATCTTGATGTAAATTGGACCCCTCAATCTGACACTATGTTTGCAGGGACTCCATGAAGTCTGATAATCTCCTTGATAAAGACCTGAGCATTCTCAACAGCATATGGCGTGCTTTTTAGGTTAATGAAATGGGGCATTTTTGATAAGCGATCCGCTACCACAAAGATAGCAGTACAATCTTCAGATGGCGGAAGTTAGGCTATAAAATCCATGGCAATCATCTTCCAGGGTCTATCAGGTACATGCAATGGTCTGAGCAACCCCCAAGCTTTATTGTGGATATTCTTGCTCCAGATACAAGTGTTACAGGCATTTACATAGGTCTTTCTCCAGCCCATGCCACCAGAACGTGTGTTGCACCTAAATCCATGGTCTTGTAAATCTCGAAATGGCCTGCCAGTGGGTGATCATGACAGAACCCCAGGACAATTACCCGAACATTTTCTGGCACAAAAATCTGCCCACCATTCCATAACAGCCCGTCTTTTGCCTGCAATGTGACCCCTGGGGGGCTGGATGTTCTGCTGAAGCTTGCTGCAACCGAGACCGAAGACCAGTTTGTAATATTAGTAAGCTCCCGGCTGGCAGGATGGTGTCTAGCGCTGGTATGTCTTTAGGATCATCAAACATGCGTGATAAAGCGTCGACCTTGATGTTTTTGAACGGCATGACTAAGTACTCATATTGACTCAATCGAGTACGAAACGCAGTCTTCCATTCATCACCCTCCCGGATACGGATCAAATTATAGGCCCCTCTTAAGGCAAGTTTTGTAAAGATAATTGCAGACTTGAGTCTCTGGAAAAGTTCAGGAACCAAGGGAAGAGGATAACGGTTTTTAATTGTTATCTTGTTTATATCACGGTAGTCCACACATGCCTTCAGAGACTGGTCCTTTTTCTCCACAAAAAATATACACGCACCAGCTTTTGAGGTGTAGGGGCTGATTAATTCTTTTTGCAGATTTTCATCTATATATTCCTTTAACACCCTCAACTCATGTTCAGACAAGAGAAAGTTGTGTCCAAAGGGAATTTCGGCTCCTGGAATTAATTTGATGGGGCCATCATAAGGTCTGTGTGGGGGAAGTGTCTGCCCCTTGTTTGCTAAAGACATCCAAGTACTCATGGTATGGCTTTGGAACTACTTGGCACAGATCTTTGTAGGATTCCATACACAACAAGATAGCGGGTGGTGAAGGTGAATCTGTCATGCAGTGTTTCTGACAGTATGTTGATAGGAACTTGATGTTTCCCGATTCCCAGTCGATATGGGGCTTATGGGTCTGTAGCCAGGGTAGGCTAAAGATGACAGGGAATTAAGGTGACGAGATTGCGTCCAGGCATAGTAATTCCTGATGGTAGAGGTAGTGGTTGGAAGTGGTGGGGTCTTTTTTGTCACAAGTCCTGACTTGATGCAAGACCTGTCAGCAAGAATACAGTGAGTATTCCTTAAGTAGTAGCGGGAGTTATTGCTGAGCTGTGAAGGACACATCAATGAAGTAACTACATGCTCCCGAGTCAATAATTGTGGTCACTGACACGGTTCTTCCTGGAAGCTGGAAGGAAATAGAGCTATATGAGCTGAGCTGGCAGACAGGGTTGACTGATTAGTTGAAGAATGTGAAAAACATTTACGCAACTTAGCAGGGCAGGTGCGTATGTAGTGACCGGCCTCCCCGCAGTATAGACAGAGGTTGTTCAGTCATCAGCGTTGTTGTTCCTCTGGGGTCACGGAAGGCCGGATCAGGCCTAGTTGCATGGGCTCAGGTGCCTCTGGGACAGATGAAGTTGTATTTCCAAATACTGGGTTAGGAGTAGCAGGAATCTTGGGCAACATCCATACCGGGCGGAACTGTTGCGTAGATCGTTCAGATCTTCATTCACCTAGGCGGTGATCAATCTGGATAGCAAAAGTGATCAAAGCCTCCAAAGAGCTTGGCACGCCAACCCGAGCAAGTTCATCTTTAAGGCTTTCTGAGAGACCCAAACGGAATTGATGATGCAGGGCTGCATCGTTCCAGTCAATCTTCGAGCGATCTGCGGCCCTGCTGGAGTGCATGTAGAGCGGCTTCGGTCATGGTGGTTCGTTGTGGGTCATCATATAGGTAAGACCTGGCATTGAAAAACAACTGCATGGTGTTTAGTTGGGCATCATTCTTCTCAAATAATCAATGATCCCAGGTCTGTGGTTCCCCTTGAAGTAGGGAAATGGTAAGCCCCACTTTGGTAGCTTCCAGGGAAAAGGTTTATGGCTGAAGGGCAAAGTACAGTTTACATGCGTTGCGGAAAGCTCTGAACTTATTTTGATCACCAGAAAACCTCTCAGGAGCTGGTACTCAAGGTTTCAGGGGATAGCATCATTACTAAAGGATTTGCAGGGGTCCCAGTTGAAATAGCAGGTGCAGCAGAGTTAGAAGCAGAAACAGAAGTAGGTGCTGGTGTGGCCAGGGACTGGACATGTTCTTCCAGATGAACATAACCCTCTTGCAAAGATTTGACTGCTTGAATAAGAGAAGCGAGGTGCTGACAGATTTCATCCAATGGAGATGGTCCTCTTGCAGGCTCTGACATGGCTGTTTGGTACTGTCACGTACCTGGACAGTGAGCCTGACTTGTAGAGTAGAGCCTCTCGTACAGCACCGGCTTGGGGGTTACTGATATGGAGACAGCAACCACAAGAGCATGGGGACGTAGGAGCGCCTGCAATTAGTCCAGTAATCCTTGTGGCAGCAACAGCGGGAGGATGTGCAGGAGACAGCCTAGTGGTAGGTACGCTGGCACAGAGTTTGGCAGACTGAAGAAGCAGCTGAAGCAGACTGGAAGTGCAGGTGAAGAGTCAGACGAGCCGGGTTGGTAACGTTCAGGTAGATCAAGCAGAAACAGCAGACAGAAGAAGAATCCAAAACAACCCGAGGTCGTGGTATTTAGCAGACAAAAGTCAGGAGTAAGCCGGATCAGAATCAGAGGTCAGCACAAGAAGCTGCAGACAAAACAGCAACAAGTCCATACTACAGCCAGTTTAAATAGCTAGCATTAGTAACAGGCATGCATGCGCGCATATGCGCGAGTGCGCATGCTGTTATGGAAATGTTTCTACTCACCT
The DNA here is from genome assembly GCF_965119305.1 of Pelophylax lessonae. Taxonomy (NCBI): domain Eukaryota; kingdom Metazoa; phylum Chordata; class Amphibia; order Anura; family Ranidae; genus Pelophylax; species Pelophylax lessonae. The sequence continues at coordinate 507,150,928 of NC_138770.1, read as the reverse complement.
CACTTATCCACTTAATAATCAGTCTAATAAATCTAATAAGTGATTATAACCTTTTTTTGCCTACAAAATAATCTAGCCAATGTTGTTGAGGCTATTACTATTAGAATACATAATGAATGATAACTGCTAAAAATAAAGATCTTATTTATTTTACAGAAAAGAAACTTTAGATGAATCAATTATGACATAGATGATAAAATCTTAAGAAACAGTGATCTTTACAAATAGTGTTGCAAATGGACAAAGTCGCACAGAACAATACACAAGACAAAGGATACATCACAAGACAAAAATTACTCCACATACACAGAATCCCTACGTTACCATCTTGTGTCTTAGTCAGCCTTCAATGCAATAGAGAGAGAATGAGACCACAGCTTGGGCTTATATTGACACATAACTACCCCTCAGTCAAGACGACCCCCACCCTTAGTATACCATTTATGGTCAAGGATTTCCTGCTCCTCAAACCCCCCCTTGAGCATACCATTTTATGGTCAAGGATTTCCTGCTCCTCAACCCCTCCCTTCCCAATACAGTCAATAAACCAGATGGTCAGCATCTTAAACACTCCTAGTGAAACCAAACCCCCCCTCCCCCTTAGCAACCATATGTTAGCAGTAGAAGAGGAATTGGCACAGCTGTGTATGGCACCCTTTTTTTGTATCAGAAGGTCCACACAGCATTTCACTGTTAGTCATGTTAATAATCAGAATAATGTCCATTTCAGGTAAAAAAAAACATTAGAATTCAACTAGAAAAAAAAGTTTGTCGAGACAAACTTTAAGTTGGCTTGAGAAAGCCTGACCAGAAAGTTTGAAAAGTTTAGAAAGTTTAGAAAGTTTGAAAAGTATGAAAATGTGAAAAGTTTAAAAAGATTTAAAAGTTTAAGAAGTTTAAAACATATTGCTAGCATTACAAGCAAGTGACTACCATCATTAGTATGATTAGCAAAGTTGCTAGCATGTTGCTAGCATGATTAGCAAGTGACTAGCATGTACTTAGCATGATTAGCAAGGTATCTAACATGTCACTAGCATAATTAGCAAGTGACTAGCCATGTCGCTAGCATGATTAGCAAGTTACTAGCATTTCTCTAGCATCTTTCTAACATGATTATCATGCGGCTAACATGTTGCTAGCATGATTAGCATGTGACTAGCATGTTTCTAGCATGATTAGCATGTTGCTAGCATGTCGCTAGCATAATTAGCAAGTGACTAGCCATGTCGTTAGCATGATTATAAAAGTTACTAGCATGTTGATTGAGTCTAATGGGATTTGGAGCTTGGGTCATCTGAACATCCTGTCAATGAAAGTCTATGGGCATTTTTATGATTTTTAATATTAATTTTTAAGAAAACCGTAACTCAAACCAGTCTGAAAAGATATAGCACACCGAGTCAGAACAGTATGAAGGTCTGACCCCAGTTTGGAGTATGTAGCTTGAACGGTCTAGGAGGAGTTAGTGTCCAAAAATTTTGCGGCCAGAAAAATAATAAGAAGAAGAAGAATAATAAGTTTAAATAGGATTTCAGTAAGTTGGCTTTCTCAAGCCAACTTAATAATTCTATTACATTTCCCCCTGAAGTTCATAACTTTGAACTTAAAATTTTGTACCCACCCACAACAGCTCAGATGGCCCAACCCCCCCCCCCCACCACCACCACTGCGGCCTCCACTTCTTTTCTTGAACACGACGAAACTCTTTATCTGTTGTTATGAACACATCAACATAGACTTGAGACTGAAAAGTCATAGAAATCCTGGTGTCTCTGAGAAGTCACATCCAGACCATGAGTGCATGTGCAACAATGTTTACTCACTCCTCTGCCTTGGAAGAGTGGAACTCCAACATCGATGGCGGGATCCTGGCATCTTTTAACCCCGTAACAGGGGAATGTTGTGTGATTTTGCAAAATTGGATCGGACCGCGAGATGGCACTTTTCAACATGGTTAAGGAAAGTTCAGTCTTGCACCCTTGTCTCAAGCTATGGCATGGTGGTAGATGTTGCTTCTTCAGGTGGTGGTAGGGAAGGCCTCCGGACAGTTGTGCATGAATACAAAAAGAAAAGGGAGAATGTCAGAATACAGTTATGGGGGGTGGGGGGGGTCAAGATTGTTGCAGTTGTGTGGCCATTAAGGATTATTTCTTATAAGGACTATAATGTTAACAGGTAAAGCTCAGACTAAAGCAGTAGGCAGGTTGAGGGATGTGAAATATAAAGAATCCGCGCTTAGGATAATTCTAAGCTTCTAATAAAGTACTGGCTGCAGCCCACCTATGCACTATATTCCTAAAAATATAGTGAGGATGAAGATAAAAGGAAGGTGTATGGCGCTGCCAAAATGTACTAATAGTTCCGTATGTCCAACAGAGATGCTGAATGTGTATTCAATGTGTGTCTCCACTGTGAATTCTAAATTAATAAAGTGTCAAGTGCATCATGTGTGTGACAAATAAATTATATAGTAAGTGCAACAATATAGGCGATCCAATCCTGTGAGGGGTTTGCAATGGTGCTAAAACCGTGCAGAAATATATAGAAAGTATAAAAATGGGTGAAAAATAGAATGTGTGTAAAAATATAAAAAATGTGGGTGATATCTGCCCAAAAAAATGAGGAAAAATTAATGAAACTCAATAAAATCAGTTGGGTCCACTTAAATGAACTGTGACCTTATAACTATACAATAAATAGCATCATATGTGACATAGAACTGAGTAAAAAATAGGTATACAAATCTTATAAACCACTCTAAAATATGGCAGCAATAGTCCAGGTGTTGGTAAGTCCGTAATAACTGAAAAAAACCTAATAAAGGAGGGTGGTCCCACAATGGAAAAAACCCTTCATAAAATAGGGGAGCAGAAAAGTGACTTGAGTGCAGGTGCTCTAACGGCGAATATTTGGAGGTGCTCAGATGTCAGTGACAATTCAGTGCTCCCCACACCCCTTGGACCGCACTCACCAGAGCTGTTCACCCCTGCAGGGGTATCAGGCCTTAGGTATATAATCCTGGGGTGATTGTGTGGTCCAATATTCTGCTCAAGTCCAATCCTGGACCTCAAGGCGCTAAACTGCTTTGTGTTGGTACAAAAGTTGAGAATGGAGTCCATTCGCACGGTAGTGGCATCCCTGCATCAGGGGGATTTTCTTGCCTCTATTGACATCAAGGATGCTTACCTTTTACATTCCTATATCTGCCGGTCACCCCAGCGTTTCCTCCTTTTTGCCGTGGGAGAGGAGCATTATCAGTTTGTGGCATTACCCTTTGGTCTCGCCTCTGGTCCTCGGGTCTTCAGGAAATTGCAAGCTCCGTTGCTAGCATTGTTATGCCTCTGGCCTGCTGGGCTACTTGGGTGACCTCCTTCTGTTCTGGTAGAAAACCTGGGAATCTCTATACGAACAAAAGAACAAAAAAGGGGGGGGGGAGTACAAATAGGTAAAATTATTAATACAAAAAGAACCCACTCGCTCAAATAATTCACAAAGAGTGGAACTCAAATGGCAAAACAACATATACAAAAAATTGGACAACTAGAGAAGAGAAATGCCCAAGGAAAGCGCCATATGATAGAGTAGCAGGGGTATAAATATATGTGGGTCAACAAAAAATGCACTGAAACCAAAAAGTTCCTAATAAAAGTATCAAATTTTATTAAATAAAAAATGGAACATACAGTTTCAATGAAAAAGAAAATGAACCTTCCACCTCACTATTAGCTGCAGCTACCATATGAGCAATAAAAAAGTATCAAAATCATGTACTTACATGAATACCGGTCCACCAAAGTGCAGGGTGGAACCAAAAAAGGGGCAAGACGCTCAGCTGGATGCAGTCATTGGATATCTGGCCAGGGGATTATCGATCTCCATATGACTGCAACCAAACTAGGCAAGGAGCAGAGCCAAATATACTATGATGGGCGACACTACTGGAAAAAGATAGAGCATGAATCAAGTCCGCGGCATACTGTAGAATTGGCCAATAAGTAACCTCCAGATTCATGCATCAAATTCCACCAACGCCGTCAATCATGAAAGTAATGTAATCAAAATGCCACTAGGGGGGAGAGCAAGCATGGTAACAACCATCAACTCAAAGTACCATCAAATAGAGATAATAAATATAAACAGATATGAAACAGTATATCATAGACATCAATAAGTAATCTCGGCAAAGATAGGTAAATTGCAAAAATAAAGATAATGATAATTTCCCTCTGCTGGCCGATCAAATCGACTGATGTATGGTTAGTATGTCCGTTGTCCACCTTGAGAAAAAAAGGAATCAAATTAAGCAGGGTATGGACAAAATATTTAGAGTTCTATTAGATAAATCAGACTTCTCAACCCCATAGAGAGGAAAAAACATAAACCGACACAGATGGACCTCCCTGTGTCGAAGCTGGGCTATGAAGAGTGGGGGCTGCGAATTAGGCAAATGAATCAGAGCATAACACATGGAACACATGCAACCATCACTTGATGAAGAGTCACTGGGTTAGGACAGGACAGTCACTTCAATGAAATTGACAATATATCAACAGGTCATCCCATAGACTAAACGAGGGGTGCTTGTGTTGCAAGTCAGTAAGGGTGACTACCAAGTGTGAACACAATGGAACCCAGGAACGGGGGGAGAGAGGTGGATAAATAGCTGACAGGTATCGTCAAACCTTAATGTGGGAGAGTGTGGATCGGTTAAGATCAGATGTTTCCAACTTCAAAAGCGGGTGAGTAGTCTTTGCACAGAGGAACGGCCGATAAGGGTGAATTCCACATAGGGCTTAATTCCGACACCTCATCCACGGAGTAGTTGGCGTTCAGACAGAGATCATAGTGTGAGACATCCTAGCAGTGTGATTGCATACGGCCATACATGGCAACGTCACACGCCACCCAGCCGACCACACAGAACGTCCGACTGATCAGTTGCCGTCCACTGACAATTAATCCAGGTGCAGTACAGCCATGTCCACAGTCCACACAGGGGCAGGGGGACCAGGATAATCGCCCACAGGCGCAATGGTGATATCTCTGGAAACAAAAGAACCTCCAAACATGAAGTATCAAAATGGCTTGGCTCAAAGCTTCAAAGCCCCAGCTCAGAAGAGCTGCAGCAACCAGGTAGCTTAATGTCTACGCGTTTCGCTGAAAGAATCAGCTTCGTCAGGACAGAGCGCCCCCTAGCTGGAGGCTGACTTAAATACACCTTAGCAATCAAATGATTACAATTCTCAAATTGAATGACCGGTTTAGCCAGCTGGAGCGCTTTAATGTGTTAAACCATAAAATTAAATTAAAAAGGATAATAGAATTCTCTAAGGCATATTGAGAAGCATAAAAAAAATATATAATAAAATAATTGGTATGGCAGATGCTAAAATAGAATTAATCAAAGATGTACTCTAGCTCTATCACATCAGTCTAGAAAAACTTGTAAATTCATTTCCTTGTTTAAGCCTGAGGGCCATAACGTCCTTAGTTTGTATATCCAGAATTTTTCCTTCTTTAGGAGGATATTGTCAAAGTCACCTCTTCTTGGGCTTATCTTAAGGGCGAAGATACCCTTAACTCTTAGGCCATCTATTTTAGAATCATGGAATTCCAAGAAATGTTGGGCAAGGGGACTTTCTGGCTCTTTTTTCTGTACATCCCTCAAATGCTCACCTATATGTATCTGCAGTTGTTTTTTTTCGTTTTGCCGGTATATATCTTGCCACATGGGCAAGTGATATTATATATAACCCGCTCAGTGGCACAGTTGATAAGTGATTTTATTGAAAAAGAATTCTTATTTTCAGCATCCATGAATCTATCAGTTCTATCGACATGGGGACAAATTGGACAATGTCCACATGAGAACATGCTGGTGGTCCTAAGGCTAGACGAGAGCCATGTAGGATCCGGAGAATGAGTGTATTACGATTTAGTGAGTTTATCTGAAAGATTAGGGGCCTGCCGAGCAACCATCTGGGGGTAATCACCCACAATTTTATTCAGAATTGGGCACTGTTTTAGAATATGCCAGTGAGAAGATAGTACCTTCCTCACTTGGCTTCACTGAGCTCCATATCTCGTGATGAACCTAGTTGGCCCACGTCCATCCCCATCCTCACCGGCTAATTCTTTTTTAGTTAGAAGGGAACTACGGTCTCTTTGGGATGCCTTCTTTTTAGTCTTTTTTAGAACTTTATTGGGATAGCCCCTTTCCTTAAACCTTTTAAATATCTCACACGCCTCTTGAGAAAATTCCTCATCTCTTGGCCAGTTCCCCTGGATTCGAAGGAACTGCCCAAATGGGATTCCCCGGATCAATGAGGGTGGATGGAAACTATCCACACGTAAAAGTGTATTGGCAGCTGTAGGCTTGCGGAAAGTGGATGTCAGGAGTTGGCCCATGGTTCTTGGTAATCTGGAGGTCAAGGAACGAGATTTTTTTTCTGATCAAACTGGTATGTTAATTTGATGTTACAGTCATTCTGCTGCAATCTATCAATAAATTCATGAAGATCCTGTTCCTGGCCCTTCCAGATCCCCAAGACATCGTCAATATAACGGACCCAAAGGGCCACTGAGTCCCTAAAGCCAGGTAATTCATAAGCAAATTTTTCCTCCCACATTCCAAGGTGAAGGCATGCATAGGCAGGTGCCCAGGGTGCCCCCATAGATGTACCAGAGATTTGTTGGTAATACGCACCATAAAAACTGAAAAAAGTTGTTCCGGAGGACAAATTCCAAAATTTCCAGAACAAACTCATTCTGATGGGCCATAATTGGATAATGTTTGGACAAAAAATACTCAACAGCTCACAGGCCCCTGGGATAGAGGTATATAAAGATTCGGTCAAAGATTAGTCATCTTCCACTACAAATCCCTCCAATTTGCCTAAAACATCCTTTATGTCTTGTACGAATGAGTCAAGCAAGGGGACCATAGGTTTAAGTAATTTGTCCACATACTGGCCTATTTTTTCAAGGGGACCATTAATGGCGGATACAATGGGGCGTCCGGGGGGGGGGGGTCAAGTGGATTTTTGTGGAGTTTGGGGATGATATACAGTACTGGAATATTAAATTCCGTCACCTTAAGAAAATTGAGTTCCTTCTTGGAAATGAGGTCAGTTTCATAAGCCAGAGACAAGAAAAAATTAAAATTGGTTTTTAACCACTTTACCGCTATGTACCGGAGTACTACTGCGGCAAAGTGGCACGATCCCGTCTGACGACGTAGACCTACGTCGTCAGACTCCTCCCCCTGTAGGCAGCGCTCGCGCGCCGCCGGAGGCGCGCTCCCGCTGTTTTCATTCACAGCGGGAGTCGGGCCAGGGGAGGAGTGGCGGCGATCGCCGCTGCTCTGCCCCGATCGTCGGGGAATCCAGTTTGGAGATCCGCCCGCCTGTGTAAACAGAGCGGGCGGATCTCCTCAGTGACAGGGAGTGACAGATCGGAGTGTTCAGCATAGCTGGACATCCGATCTGTCCCTGTCTCACACAGTCACCTCCCCCCCCACACGTCAGTAAGCACCAGGCATACATTAACCCCTCCCTCTCCAATAAAATTAACCCCTTCCCTGCCAGTGTAATTTTTACAGTAACGGTGCATATTTATAGCACTGATTACTGCAGTAATGTCACTGGTACCCCAAAAGTGTCAAAAATGTCAGTCAAGGGTCCGATCTGTCCACCGCAATGTCGCAGTCCCGCAAAAAAAATCGCAGATCGCCGCCATTGCTCGTTAAAAAAAAAAACACCAAAAATGACATAAATCTTTCCCTTTGTTAGTAAACGCAATAACTTTTGCGCAAACCAATCAAAATACGCTTATTGCGATTTTTTTTACCAAACATGGGTAGCAGAAAACAAATTGCCCAAAAATTAAAAAAAAATTGGTTTTTACATCTTTTTTGGGGGGAATTTCATATAAAAAAAATGTTAAAAATATTGTTATTTTTTCAAAATAAACCCCTCTTTTTTTGTTTATAGCGCAAAAAGTAAAAATCGCACAGGTGATCAAATACCACCAAAAGAAAGCTCTGTTTGTGGGAAAAAAAAGGACGTATATTTCGTTTGGGTACGGTGTCGCATGACCGCGCAATTGTCAGTTAAAGTTGCACAGCGCCGAATCGCAAAAAGTGGCCCAGACGTAAGACCGCAAAATGCTCTAGTGGTAAAGTGGTTAAATCAGGAAAGGGGGAGGTGGTTAGTTTGGAATAGACCTCCTTATTGGCCAGTTGGCGTTTAACCTCTTTTCTCTGTCGCTCATTGACAGACGCAGTCCTCTTTGATTAATATCAGTAGGGTTATACTGCCCCCTACAGGAGTAGGACACTAGGCAGGAAAAACGTTCTGGCCACACCTTAGGGGCAGTCCCAGAGGGTATATCCTCTCTCTCCCTGCTACAGGATGTCAGTTTTTTTCTGCCTAGTCAGGAGTAAGGACCTAAGTTCCTTGCTGGGATCTCTGGTCCTGGCAAGCTTTTTTAGATAAATCTTTTTAGTTAGCTTTTTCTCTCCAGTGTTTGTTCCTGTGAGATCTTCAAGCAACTATGCTGGAGCTGGGCGACCGGCTGGATGTTGAGATCCAGTGGTCACCCCAGCCGGCCTACGAGTGCGTGCAGGCCCTAGCTCCGCGCTGGGTTGGCCGCGACATAGTCCCACTGGACGGGGACTGGCCCCGCGAGTTAAACGTCTCGCCAGGTCGACTATGACCACTCGGAAACTGAGTCGCGGCGTCCGTATTGGTCGACAGCCCCCCCACCTCGGTGGAGAGGGGTTCTGTTAGGAGTGGGTGCCCGCCTGTTCCGGTATGGTGAGTAGAATGCCCCCCCTCTCCCCCTGTCGGGTTTTGGGAATAGATGCGGGCCCCCCTGTGGATGGTCGGACCCTCATGATCTCGGGTTCCCCTCTATCCTGTGACACACTTCACATATCTCCCCCTTGCTAGTGTGAGTTGGTGAGTAAGGTATACCACTCCAGGAGGCTTGGTTTGGGAGCTGACAATCTATATGAGTCTGTCGCTGCAAGGAAAGCCTGCATTGTAAAAGGACTAAGGAATCCATGACTGATGTCGATCAAGGATGGATACAGGGCGCCGCTGACGTTACTGTTGAAACAGTCGTGCAGAGGGGTGATACTATCAGGCACCTACCTATCGCACGGGAGTCCTCTATTAGCGATGCAGCCGCGCGGAGCCGCCATCCTTCCGCGGGCCGCCATTTTGGCGTAGCCCAATGTCTCCTGTATGGCGGCGGCCATCTTGGATACACCCAGCTGCCTCGAGGAGCAGCGGTGGGAGTGCCGGAAGACGTGTAAAGGGGCGGAGCCGCCTCCTTTACCCGGGTAAATCAATCCATAAGACTTCCTGTTCTGTAAGGACAGCGCTGAGAGCAGTTCGGTAGAAGCTTCTGTGCATCAGGTGGTGAGCCCTTGGGGTCTCTCTCTCTCTCTCTGTGGGGGTCCGAAGCAGGTAACACTAAGGGGCGCTGTTGCGCTGGGGGATTACATACAATCCTTGTTTGCTGGCAGGTGTTCCTGGATTTGTCATGGACTCTGCCACACATGTATCCCCACCTGATCCCCTCGAGGTGGCCGCAGGACCCTCCAGTTCTCCACTTACTATTGATGCATTGTCAGCGGTTTTGGAGTCTTTTGTATCCCGGGTGGAGGTGGCCTGTCAGGGACGGGGGGCGAAAAAGCGACCCCCGCCTACCCCTATTTCGTCTGACACTTCAGATACAGATTCTGAGCCTGTCGCGGCGGCTGCAGGTCCCTCTTCTGAGGCTAGTGTCTCTTATCCCATCTACTCAGATAGCGAGGAAGACATTTCTGCCTCCGCTATAGCGCAAGATGAAGCGCTGATAGATGCACTGATTGTGTCTGTGCGGGAAACTTTAAGACTTAAGGTTACACCTACGGAGGCAGTTGATACTAAAATTGCTTTTGGTACTCGCAAGCCTACCAAGATGGCAAAGGTGTTTCCTTTGCCCAAATATTTTCAAGATATAATTAAGGAAGAATGGGTCCATCCAAAACGAACCCCTGGTATTTCCAAACGGATTGCTAGACGCTATCCGTTTGAAGAATCCCTCCTTAATAAATGGACGGTACCACCGTCGGTGGATTCGCCGATTTCCAGGCTAAATAAAGCTACTGTTATCCCGTTGGAAGACGCTCCGCCTTTTCGGGATCCGGTGGACCGTAAGGCGGAATCTATATCCCGCTTTATATTTTCCCTGATAGGGTCAGCCTTTAGGCCAGTGTTCACTATTGCTCTGGTTGCACAAACATTGACAGAGTGGACCAAGTTGTTACGCCGAGATCTGGAAGGGAGAAGTCTCCCCCCGGCAGTATCGGACTTGCTGGAGCAGATGGTACAAGTGCTACAGTTTGTCTGTGACGCCGCCCTGGACGCCGCTCCATTAATGGGGCGCGTATCGATCTCGGCGGTGGTCCTTAGGCGTATGCTGTGGTTAAAATGCTGGTCGGCGGATCAAGCTTCCAAAAAACCTTTGGCTAATCTCCCCTTTCAAGGGGATCGCCTGTTTGGTGCCACCTTGGATGAGATCATCAAGGGTATCACTGGTGGCAAGAGCACCTTTTTACCACAGACTACTAAGGGGAAAGGACCTCGTCGCAGACGGGGACCTTCCTTTTCCACTCATAAGAAGTTTCTTCGCTCCTCTGGGGCGGGCGATAAGGCGAAGTCCTCCAAAGCCCCCCCAGGGGGGTTCAAAGGGCGCTGGTCGGGTAAACAAAGGTCCGGCTCTGCCAGACCTGAAGATAAGACCACTACAGCCTGAAGGTGCGCCCCCACCCATATCTGGGGTGGGGGGACGTCTTCATCGGTTTCCGGACCCATGACTCTCCAGGATTCCAGACAAATGGGTTCAAGAGGTCATACGGTCGGGGTACAAGATCGAGTTTTGATCACTTCCACCGGTGCGGTTCTTCCCTTCCAATATCCGACTATCCCCGGATCGCTTAGAAGCTTTGCGGGGGGCAGTGACGGATTTGATGCAACAAGGAGTGGTGGTCCCCGTTCCTTGGACAGAACGTTTTCAGGGGTTCTATTCGAACCTATTCACTATACCCAGAAAAGAGGGCAAGGTGCGTCCAATTCTGGACTTGAGAGCACTCTATCATTTTGTCCGGGTGCAAAAATTCAAGATGGAGTCCATTCGCACAGTAGTAGCCTCCCTGCATCAGGGGGATTTTCTGGCGTCCATAGACATCAAGGAGGCCTATCTTCACATCCCCATTTACGCAGGACATCAGCGTTTCCTTCGCTTTTCCGTGGGAGAGAGCCATTATCTGTTTGCGGCGTTACCCTTTGGTCTCGCCTCTGCTCCCCAGGTCTTCACAAAGGTTTTGGCCCCAGTCTTGGCGCTGTTGCGACAGCGGGCATTTCGGTTCTAGGCTACCTAGACGACCTTCTTCTTCGTGCGGAGTCCCCGCAGGCTCTGTTGCTAAACTTGGAGATCACTATGATCTCTTTGGAAGAGTTCGGGTGGCTAGTGAACCGGCAGAAATCATCCCTGGTCCCCACAAGGAGACTGAACTATCTGGGCCTAACTTTGGATACATCCTTGGCAAAAGTGTTTCTCCCGGCGGAGAAACTCCGGAAGATTCAGTCGACGACTCAGTTATTGACCGTCAACTGGCCTTCCCAGCGGACTTGCATGAGGGTTCTGGGACTGATGGTGGCCTCCTTCGAGGCAGTACCGTTTGCCCAGTCTCATACCCGGATTCTTCAAAAGGAGATTCTTCTCAAATGGATCCGCAATCCCGATTCCCTGGACAATCGGATCCGACTGAGCGAACGGACCAGGGAATCTCTGGTTTGGTGGCTTCGGTCACCAAGGCTCAGTCAGGGAAAGTCATTTCTTCCAATCTATTGGACGATTGTCACCACGGATGCCAGTCTATCTGGGTGGGGTGGGGTTCTCGGCAGACGATCTGCCCAGGGGCTCTGGTCCCTGGAAGAATCCAGGTTACCGATAAATGTATTGGAACTGAGAGCGATCAGACTTTGTCTGATTCACTGGACCGAGCAGCTCTGGGGCAGCCCGGTGCGGATTCAGTCGGACAATGCCACGGCAGTGGCTTACGTCAATCACCAGGGGGGCACCAAGAGTGTCCTGGCGGCCATAGAAGTGGCCGGCATCCTTCATTGGGCCGAACGATTTGTTCCAGCTCTCTCCGCGGTATTCATTCCGGGGGTGGAAAATTGGCAGGCAGATTTTCTCAGCCGTCAGATTCTGGATCAAGGGGAATGGTCTCTTCATCCAGAGGTATTTCACCAATTGTGCCTTCGTTGGGGCACCCCGGATGTGGATCTGTTGGCATCTCGGTTCAACAAGAAAGTGCGGAGGTTTGTAGCCCGCTCCCGAGATCCTCTAGCGGACGCCGCAGACGTGCTGGTCGCCCCGTGGGGGCAGTATCAGCTACTGTATGCCTTCCCTACTCTCAAGTTGCTGCCGAAACTTCTTCGCAGGATAGAGGTGGAGGGAATTCCAGTTATCCTGGTAGCTCCGGACTGGCCCCGTCGGGCCTGGTACGCCGACTTGGTCAGGCTGGTCGCGGACGTTCCTTGGCGACTTCCTCTCAGGGAGGATCTGCTGTCTCAGGGACCGATCTTCCATCCTGCTTTACGATCGCTGGCTTTAACGGCCTGGCTATTGAGACCCAGGTGCTGAAGGACAAGGGATTGTCAGCTTCAGTTATTCCTACTCTAATTAAAGCGAGGAAAGCGACTTCCAGAAAAGTCTATTATCGCACATGGAAGTCTTATATCGCGTGGTGTGAATCCTTTGGGTTTCCTCCACGTTCTTACTCGGTGGCCCGAATATTGGCTTTTCTGCAACAGGGGGTTGAGCAGAAACTGTCCTTGAGCACTATCAAGGTTCAGGTTTCAGCGTTAGCAATCTTCTTTCAGAAGCCTCTGGCTACTCATTCCTTGGTGCGGAATTTCATCCAGGGGGTGCGGCACCTGGCTCCGCCGGTGCGCGCGCCCTTGCCGCCCTGGGATCTTAATTTGGTGTTGTCGGTTCTTCAGAAACCTCCCTTTGAAAATATTAGGGAGATTCCTTTGCTTACTTTATCCCAGAAGGTGGCCTTTTTGGTGGCTATCACTTCTGCACGCAGGGTGTCAGAACTGGCCGCATTGTCCTGTCGTTCCCCATATCTGGTGGTTCATAGGGATAAGGTGGTTCTTCGTCCGAATCCATCCTTCCTTCCTAAGGTGGTTTCAGATTTTCATCTAAATGAGGATATTGTGCTACCTTCCCTGTGTCCTAAGCCCAGTCATCCTCGGGAGTTTGCGTTACACTCCTTGGATGTGGTTCGGGCGATCAGGGTGTACTTGACTACTACGGAATCTTTCCGTTAGACGGATTCACTTTTTGTGATCACGGATGGCCCTAGAAATGGGTTGGCTGCGTCTGCCGCGACTATCTCTAGATGGATCAGACAGACGGTGGTACAGGCTTATTCTATTAAGGGTCGGGTTCCTCCGTTCCCTGTTAAGGCGCACTCCACTCGGGCGCTTAGTGCTTCCTGGGCCTTCCGCCATCAGGCGTCAGTGGTTCAGGTTTGCAAGGCGGCTACCTGGTCGTCGGTTCATACCTTTACAAAATTTTACAAAGTTGATGTGCTGGCATCGGCGGATGCCTCTTTTGGCCGCAAGGTTCTGCAGGCTGCTGTTTGAGGGGACCGTTGGTCTACCTCGAGGGTTTTTTTCTGTTGGGTTTTCAGTTGAGTCTCATCCTTTTGTCCGATGAGCCTTTAAAACTTCTGGTTGGCTCCGGTTGGGCCTTCTGGATTGGATTTTGATTTCCGTTATCCCACCCCTCATTTGTGGCACTGCTTTGGGACGTCCCTACTGTTATTAATCAAAGAGGACTGCGTCTGTCAATGAGCGACAGAGAAAATTGGATTTTTGACTTACCGTAAAATCCTTTTCCCTTAAGCTCATTGACAGACGCAGTACCCGCCCTTCTTTTTTTGAGTTGGGTTGGGTTAAATTCTCTGACACTGCTTTCTGACATAACTGACATCCTGTAGCAGGGAGAGAGAGGATATACCCTCTGGGACTGCCCCTAAGGTGTGGCCAGAACGTTTTTCCTGCCTAGTGTCCTACTCCTGTAGGGGGCAGTATAACCCTACTGATATTAATCAAAGAGGACTGCGTCTGTCAAAGAGCTTAAAAGAAAAGGATTTTACGGTAAGTCAAAAATCCAATTTTACATACTTTTCCTCTTGTAATATAACAACAGCTGCCTGGAACTCACGTGAGGCCAATCTCTCAAGTTTAGATTGTCTGATCCCATTGAGTTCCAGTCCAAAGATCTCAGATCCACAGCAACCCTATCCAGGAACTGGTTGATCCATTTGTTTTTTTATAGGGGAATCATTTCAGATTGGGTTGCCTCAGAACCAAGGGGTTAATACTTTGTAGTGGTGAGGTGGAAGGTTCATTTTCTTTTTCATTGAAACTGTATGTTCCATTTTTGATTTAATAAAATTTGATACTTTTATTAGAAACTTTTTGGTTTCTGTGCATTTTTTTGCATTTTTTGTTGACCCACATATATTTATACCCCTGCTACTCTATCATATGGCCCTTTCCTTGGGACCATTTCTCTTCTCTAGTTGTCCAATTTTTTGTATAATCTCCATACGAACCCTGAGGGAGTTCAGTTGGATTCTAATTTTTCAGAAGTCTGCTCTGGTTCTGTCCACAAAGCTAGACTATCTGGGTCTGACTCTGGACTCGGCCTTAGCCAGAGTGCTCCTTCCTCTGGACAAACTCCAGAAACTGCAGGCTGCGATTTGTCTCCTGCTGTCCAGCAGACGGTCATCCTTCTGGACTTGCATGCAGGTACTGGGCCCGATGGTTTCTACCTTCGAGGCAGTTACATTTGCACAGTTCCATACGAGCTCCCTGCAAATGGAGACTCTGTCCAAATGGGACAAAACTCATGTCACGTCGCTTCCGGGTTACATGATCGGAGACCCGATCAAAGCCGAATCCGGACATGCCAGGTGGTTGCTTAGGGATTTCCCGGTGGGACAGGAGACCCAGGCAGAGCCACGGTGGGAGGGGGTTCGTTCCTTTCCCACTCGCTGGGATAATGGCTGAGTGGCTGCTGAACCGCATCGGCTGTTATCTTCTGAAAGCCGACCTCCGGGTCTAAAAGATGGTACCGGGTTGATGGTTGCAGCTGCAGGCATCATCCCGGTACAACCTCTTCTGCAAGCCGACATATGGTACATCGGTTTGCGGTAAAAGGTTTTTGAGTACAACACAGAGTACAGTGGTCAGGAGTATATAATGTACTGCCCCATGCCTTAGTTGTCGTTGGGAGGAGAATGCCCCATTACAATTATGGTTCATAGCAGAAAGATAGCGTCATCGTTGGTGGTCAGTGTGTTGTGGAAACTAAATAGGCTTGTACTGAAAAGTACAAGTGCTCCGCTCTTTTACATAAGGATTTACCAAGCACTCGGCGATAAAGAAAGGAACAAACGCGCTGGGTCATTTCGATGCCATCTGCCAGGTATCTCTCCATTGGATATGTATGTGTGTGCATGTGTATAAGAGCTAGTGTTTGTGTGTGAGAGTTTATGTGTCTCTTCATGGATGAATGATGTGTTAGCTGCTGTTATGTGATCTGTTATGTGAGCTTGTGTGTGTGTGTGTGTGTGTGTGTGTGTGTGTGTGAGTCAGTGTGTGTGTGTGTGCCTCCTTCTGAGTTCTTATCTGTTCTGTGTGAGGGCAGGGCAGAGCAGGTTTATTTACATCAAGTGAAACAAAAGGAAGTTACAGGGAGTGGCTTCACAACCACCAATCACAGAAAGTACAATGGGCAGGGCTTATGTACAAACACAGCCATGTGCAGAGATGAGTAGAAATGGCTGCCATCTTATTACTAACAAGTCTTTCAATGACTGTTAAAGCAATAATCACTGTAAATATCGATTATCAGTAAAACTTGACACTGGGAGACATTATGACTATTTAAACTAAAGAAAATGTCCACAATCAAAATTTCCACAACAGTCCCTCCTCTTTGTCATATGCTCCCATGTGTCCCTTGATGAATCTTCTTCTTCTTTTTCTTCCAAATAAACAGAACAGTTCTTCTCACGATAAAAACAATCCATTTCAAAAAGTTTATAAAAAGAAAAAGATAACGGGTAAAAACAATCCATCGAAAGGAAACGACACTTGGGTTCCGTTCTTCGGGAGATGACTTCAGAGGGAGGGCATGAGATGATGGGATTCGTTGACCAGCGGTCAGGCTGGAGTCCTTGGTGTCGGATGCAGGGGGGAATCTTGGGGCGTCTCATCTCAGCAATCAGGACGAGATCATCTGCTCGGGCTTTGGTGACTCGGTTGACCAGAAAACAGAACCATATAGGAGGAATAGAAGCAAGAACAACATAAGTATATATACTTCTATTTCCTTCAACCAAGATCCAATGGAGAAACAAAATCCCCAGAACCTCCCAAAGCATGAAAAGGATTCCAACAATCGTTAGCTATAGCTCTGGCTCTGCCTTGCAATGAAGTTACCTTATCCATATGGGCTTGGACCTTATCACTGCTATTGCTATGCCGGAACAGCAGTCTTCCCCTACAGAAACCCCCCTTGGAAGCTAAAAGAAAATCTAGTACCATTTTCTCCTACAGTAAAAACACCCGGAGTTTCATTGGTGAGATGACTGCTATACCTGTCCCACAGGTTGTAGATCCTACAAATCTAGTTCCGGTGCCAAAACTAAAGTTAAAGCCCAGCCGTGGACTACCTGATTGTCCCGATACCCAAATTATATTGACCAGAAAAGAACAGGAGCCAGAGCTATCATTAAAACTATAACTGATGTTACCGTCTAGGAATGTGTCATTAAATTCTGTGCACAAGTGTCTCTTGGTTGTCTTCATGATGATACGAATGTCTGCCATTGCTGGGGTGTAATAGCTAGGTGGGGGTTTGGAGCACACCCAGCCATTAGACCTGTTTGCCGTCTTGGCCAGCTGAAAATGCATTACCCTTGCTAAAACACATTTGCTAAATATGTAAATAAAAAACGATACTCCTCATTATCATTCTTGGATGGAGTTGAGCAGCTTTTTGCAGTGGTTGGCATGGATCCAGAACCTCAGGGAAGTCGGCGTTGTCAGCTGAACCTGGTAATTCCTCCGCTCCAATCCCGTCCCTTGACGTTTACTCAGTCACCTGCTTGGACAGAATGTACACCGGTTATCGTGTCAGGGTCCGGGAGAGACTCCCGAACCCTATGATGGACCTTTTGGAGCTCCCTTTGCCAGGACTGCACCCACCCCGTCAGCTGAGAATGTAAAAATGACAGCTGCTGAGGAAAGCACAATCCAGGCTCTGGTTGACTCCCAAACAAAACTTTGTAGGGTGATAACCCATGGGACATTCCTGTTGGGGTAAAGAGTAATGAGAAAACATTTGAGCCGTGGCTCTTTCAATTCAGCCGTTCAGGCTTACCGCTAATCCCTGAAGCGCCGTACATACCTCTAAAAAGATCTGACCAGTGAAGTGTGATCCATGATCTGACTCGATCGTTCCAGGCAGCCCCCTCGCGACAAACTATCTCAGACAGGATCTTTTTCGTAGTGGCAGTGGCAATGGCATTGTGCACAGACCAAGCCTCTGGACACCCAGAAAACATATCCGGACAGACCAAGACACGCTCGTTCCCCGGCAAAGTGATATAGTCTATCTGAATGCGCTAAAAGGGATATTCCGGTTTGGGTGGGTGCCTTCTCGGATGCGGTAGTAAAGCCAGGGCCAATCCAATGCTCCTCCACCTATGCACACATAACCATCTTTGACTGGTGCCCAAGGTAATGAGTCGAGTGGGCCATCATTGGAAAAAGGGATCTGGGTAAACACCATTTACCATCAAGACCCCAGATGTCATCTGGACCCTGTGTAGTCCCCAAAACCATCCATCTCCTCTTTTCCTGCACTTCCGCTTGGGACTGCAGCTTCTTAACACCTCAGAGGGGATGGCTAGCCTTAAGGTCTCTGTCACCGGGCTCAGAGCACCTTCCTTAGCAGCTCTATCTGCCAAGGCATTTCCATTGGCTTCCATAGTCGTCTCAGTAGTATGAGCCTTTACCTTCAGAATGGTTATCATGTGTGGCAAGCAAAAGGCAATGAACAGCTCTATTAACCCCGCACGTTTCACCGACCTCCCCAAACTAGTCAAGAACCCTCTTGCCTTCCAGACAGGACCACAATCATGTGCTAGTCCAAAAAGCGTATCTCAAATCTGTATAGAAATTGATCCCCTGATCTCTATGTCTTACCATCTGGGGTGTAATACCTGGAACCATCGACAAAAAGGTTAGCAACTGGAATGGGGGTCTCATTCACTGGACTGACAGCCGCTGATTGCCACTCCATCAAAGAAAGACAATCATGTTGTCCCTACTAAAGTTGGAGATTGATGAGAGAGAGAAAAAGAGAGAGAGAGAGAGAAAAAGAGAGAGAGTGAGATAAAGTTTTGAAAATTACCATTTTTCTGCACAGCCTTCTCCCCCCTTCTCTTCATCCTTAACAGGAAGAAGAGACGCAGGGTTCCAAAATAGTGCATCGTTTAAGGTTACGAGGACTTTGGGGGTCCTTCAATGTCTGTATTCTCTGAGTGGTTAGATGTTGGGTACCTAGAGAAATGCAATGACCTAAAAAAAAAACAAGCTTCTCCATGCAAAGCTGGCCTAGCCTGCAATAGAGAGGTTCAGTCACTGACACTGTCTGGCCTGTGAGACCTACAGTGGGAGTTGTCTTCCCTGGAAGGGGAACCTTGCCTCTAGGTTTTTGAGATCTTAAAACCGTGTTGGCTGCATCGGTGTCAGCGAGGCAAGGGAGGGGATATTTTAATTCCTCTAGGATGTGAGCTGACACCGGTTTATCAATGCCCTATGATAAGTCATAGTCGTTTCTGACCATACCTACCTTTGAATTTTCCGGATCCTCCGGAATAAATTGCCACTTACCCCACGGACCAGCCGGGTTGGTAGGACAATTATGCCTGATGTACCCTGACTTTCCACATCCATAGCAGACCTGTTAAAAGAACTTCTAGTTTGCCACAGTGTTAGAAGGACAGGGTTCAGCTGTTACGACAGGCTGTTGAGAGATAAGAGACACTGTGAGGTGGGAGGGCGTTACCAGTACCATAGTCTGCACCGTGAACTGAAGAAAACGGAGATTAAAGTGCAGAGACAGGTTCAGTGTCAGCGGATCTGGCTCGTCTCTGTAAAGTTAGCCCAGGAAGAGCTTCCTCCACTTCTCTGACCAGATCGCTGGACTCGGCTATCTCATCAGGCCAAGTGTACATAATGCGGTTCTTCCGGACTGAACCCGCCTCATGCACACCTTGCTGATTGACCATAATAGATCTCTGAAGCCACAATTGCGCTACACTTAGCATCTCTGTTGCCTGGAGCCTAGTTCTGAATTCAATAATGAACTCCTCCCATCTCCAGACATCAAAAACACCTTCCAAAGGGATGTACCAACTGTTTCCCTTGGTTATTCCCCTTCCTGAGGGGTCTCATGGCCCGAGCCCCAAACTCAGACTTCATGTACCGCGAAACTGTTTGGCTAACCTGGGGGACCTGTGTTACCCCCCATTGCATGGATAAACCATTAACCATGACGATTCGAATCGCTTTCTTTGCACCTGGTTTAGGAACAACACTGTTAGGTGCCAACTTTGACAGTGTTGGCCTGCTTCCGGACTCACGCGCCGGTCAGCTAGAAGACGTCAACCCGGTGGCTTCGTACGGCTATACAGCTCATCAACCCCCACACGTACCCCAACTTCCGGTTATCTTACACGGCCTAATGTGGGGCGGGTTTCGGTATCTACTCCTCACACGTTGAAGGCTGAAACAAGCGTGTCGCAATCACCCGTTTCACGTAGACGGCTCAAAGTACACATGTTCGTTTCGACCTAACCCGTGCAGCCAAACAACCCCGAAAGTACAATGAAAGTCCTCCCTATACAAACCTTGGCTTCAGTCTATTCCTTGATGTTGCATTAAAAATTTAAATTAAGATGCCGGTTACTGATTGCACACTGGAAGATATAACCGCTCTACCTAAAATCCAACCTGCAGTACCGAAAACTACCTCTGTGAGAAACCACCGCTCAGTACAAAACAACCCTGAAAACTGAATCCAATATCAGTCACTGCACAATGTACTCTTATCATTGAAAAAAAAAAAACTTAGTTACAACAAAAATGAGACAAAATACACCACAAAAACAGCTTAACCAAAAAGTTACAAAACAAAAAAAATAGTTACCCCTGAAAAACAGACAAAAACACAAAAACTGATGGGTTGGATATGTATATATCTGTGCTAAATATGAACAAAAAGCTGAACAAAGCTAGCTAGAAAAACAACTGCCTAGATGCCAGATTTCAATCAAAATGAAAAAAAAACATTACTTTTAAACTGAAATATAGTGCAAAAATAACATCACAAAGTTGCCCTTTAAAACTACCAAAAAAGAGAAAAATGTTTTAAAGCTCAAAATAGCATTTCAGCCACATGAGTCTCAACTCCATTTAACAAAATAGCTGCCAAGCACATGGTCCACACAAAGGAAATGACATCACAAAATGGCTGCCATCCGAGCGCATGGCCCACACAAAAGAGTTGCACAAAACAAAGAGTTTGAGCAACCATGTGCTTCTTTGTACACAACAACAAAAGACAGGAAAAACAGGTTTTACAGCTGTATTCAGAGACAATAGCTATCCTGGTGGAATGCTGATTTTGGGGCTGCACAATACAATCTGCAACTTAAAAACAGAAACTCAGTCCAAAACTGTCTGCTCTATGCTCAATTCAAACATCAGAGTCCAAAGCAAAAACCCAGTTTCACTAATTAACGAGTTCCCGCCAAAAATCAATCCAGCACACACACCAAACAATTTGCCGCCCAAACCAACATTGATTGATAATATATTGTTATCTCATCGAACAAAGCTGATATTACAACAGATGTTACAAGGCAATATTTAACACATATATCACAACCCCAGGATGTATTAACTGAGAACGTAACAGACCTGATCCCTAGCCACAAATATTAATAGAAATAACCCCATCGATATATAAAAGAGCGAACACTGCAAATGAAAAGGTTCTTTTGCTAAGCTTTTGTTTCTAGCTTCCACAGCGGACAAAGAAAGTAAGCCTTGGTTTAGAACAACAAATTTTCAAAAACTGAAATGAAACGTCTTACCACAAAAGCCGGCTTTTTTGTTGTAACAAACTGGACTCACTTCCCTCCTGTTTTCCGCTGTGAAGCTAGGAACTGTTAGGGCTACCAAGCTCGCCATATGTCGTGGAAAATAAATAGGCTTGTACTGAAAAGTACAAGTGCTCCGCTCTTTTACATAAGGATTTACCAAGCACTCGGGGATAAAGAAAGGAACAAACGCGCTGGGTCATTTCGATGCCATCTGCCAGGTATCTCTCCATTGGATATGTATGTGTGTGCATGTGTATAAGAGCTAGTGTTTGTGTGTGAGAGTTTATGTGTCTCTTCATGGATGAATGATGTGTTAGCTGCTGTTATGTGAGCTTGTGTGTGTGTGTGTGTGTGTGTGTGTGTGTGTGAGTCAGTGTGTGTGTGTGTGCCTCCTTCTGAGTTCTGATCTGTTCTGTGTGAGGGCAGGGCAGAGCAGGTTTATTTACATCAAGTGAAACAAAAGGAAGTTACAGGGAGTGGCTTCACAACCACCAATCACAGAAAGTACAATGGGCAGGGCTTATGTACAAACACAGCCATGTGCAGAGATGAGTAGAAATGGCTGCCATCTTATTACTAACAAGTCTTTCAATGACTGTTAAAGCAATAATCACTGTAAATATCGATTATCAGTAAAACTTGACACTGGGAGACATTATGACTATTTAAACTAAAGAAAATGTCCACAATCAAAATTTCCACAACAAGTGGGAAGAATAATGTCTCAGAGGGGGAAGACTATTTCCTATCATCAAAGTCAGGTTGATGAAGACTATATCTTACTTTGATGTCTGTGGAAGGAATGGTTTCTCTTTACATAACTGAAAGATGAAAGGAGATATCCCTTAATGTTGCCTCTTGTTTTTCCAAGAGATACTAGTGCAGGATTTATGCAATCTCTGGCAGGGGTTGAATCTGATGGCCAGTGCCAAACAGCAAGCTGAGCATCCCTGAACTGGGACACCAGGCCAAAGGGGATGTCCTGCAGTTGCCGAGGTCTAGCTTGGCACCTGGGTGTGTTAGTGTTTAAAATATAATTAAAGGATTTTCTTTAAACAAAATTGACAGTACTGACAGTAACCAATATATAGTATAAATAATTTGGTCCCACTAATATAATAATTTGTTATATGGTACAAATGCATGCTATCTAATGTTTTGTGCTGTGCTACATACTTAAGAGTTTGTGTATACAGGTGCTTCTCAATGCACCTTTGACATGTTGTTGACAGATTTGCTCAAACACATGCTGAACAGATCTTCATGACTTACTGGAATACAGCTTAATTTTAGCTGAGAGGAAGAATACAAGCTGTGACAAGGTAGCTTTTGAATATGTCTCAGCACAAATTCATGCCACGTTTTCTTGTCTACATGTGTTCATCTAGAAGCTATTGTGCGGGCAGTGGACTTCCTTTGCCTAGGCTAAACCTGAACCTGATTCAGGAGCACCAGGAAGGTCTTTTGTAGCTATATTAGGTTTTTCATCCATTTGTCGAAGACAATATTTTGAGGTCTTTGTAATTTTAATTAAAGTGTGCACATATGGCACTTTTCCACTGCAAGTACCGGCTAGTACCGGCTCGGCTCTACTCGGCCCTGCTTGGCCCGGTTTGCTTTTCCACTGCGGTACCGCATGGTATAGTGTCGGAACGGTTCGGTA
This sequence comes from Pelophylax lessonae, assembly GCF_965119305.1. NCBI lineage: Eukaryota > Metazoa > Chordata > Amphibia > Anura > Ranidae > Pelophylax > Pelophylax lessonae. The sequence continues at coordinate 507,127,943 of NC_138770.1, read as the reverse complement.
CGGTACGGTATAGGTTTGCTTTTCCACTAAAGTAGTGCTAAAGTTAAGTGGGTGGGATAACAACGGGGTGGGTGTGATTCTCTGACCAATCAGTGGCTAGTAGTGACTGCATGCAAAGGATTGTGGGATATGGTACCAGTTTGGTACCTGTTGGAACCACAATCGAGTAGGTACTGTTTTTTCAGAGCCGTACCGTACCGTACCGTTCGGTTCCATGCAGTGGAAAAGCAAACCTATACCGTACCGTACCGAACCGTTCCGACCCTATACCATGCGGTACCGCAGTGGAAAAGCACAAAAGCGTGCCAAACCGGTACGGTTCCATGCAGTGGAAAAGCGCCAATATATTGCTGTAATAGGGAATGTTTGTCCTATAGGATGACAATATGTTGTAAGTCTACTCCCTGCCAGCTTGACCTGTTTACAGGAGGTGTCAGAATAGCTTTGTGTTCAGGTGCTAAGAAACATCTTTACACCCCTTCTGCACTGTCAGAATGTTCAGGTGATCAGTGTAATATTTATGACATCCAAGCGTTTCAAACTTTATCACAAAATTTACACATCTTTATACTATATTCTATTGATCCTTCTTAAATAGGACTTCTTTTATAAAGGGATTCTGGCACCACAGGGTGAAAAAAAAAACAAAAAAAACTTCCTTAATACTGTTGTCCTTTTAATCAGTTCCTCCCACTTTCTTGAGTGCAGCTCAGTATCTCAAATATTTACTATCTTCCTCGATTCTGTGATCCCCGTTGTGCGGCCTCGCCTAAAACCACACAGCCTTCCCAGTGAAAGACTTTCCAAAGTCATCTTCCAGGGCGGCTACAAGAGAGAGGCTCCTCCCACCTAGCACAGGAAACACTTGATCCACATTATTTAAAGCATGCACAAATCCTCAAATCTTTGCGCCCCACCCCTAGCCCAAAGCCTTTTTCTCCCCATATGCCCCCATTACCAATCCCCCCCCCCAAAAAAAAAAAACCCTTCCAAGCACAAATCCTCTGCCCCTAAACGTTTCCTTCCCCCACTCCATACCCCACTCCAGCACAAATTCCCCTCCCCCATACCCCATCCTAGCACAAATCCCCCCCCCCCCAAAAAATAATCTCCTAGCAGCCCACATCCTCCCCTACGAAATTATCTTTTCTAGCACAAACCCCCCATATACCTCCTAGCACTAATCCTCTTTCGCCATCCCCCTATCAACGGGAATCCCCCCCCAATCAATGTTCCCCAAATTTCCCCTCTTCTCCTTTCCAACACAAAACCCCTCCCCCCAATTTCCTCATGGTGCTCCCCCACCTCACATAATACCACATTGCCCGGGGTAGCCACCCCTCCTTCCCACTCCTTGTCCTGGCCCTGAATATATATATATATATATATATATATATATATATATATATATATATATATATATATTTATAACATATTTGTAACCTATTCTTACCTCTTTCCCAAATAGGACTGCTCCGTCAATTTCTGCTTATTCCGCCTAGTGCTGTCACCAAAACTGATGTCTTCACTAGGAGATATACCCTACACTGGGTATTTATAGCCTATTCTTACCTCCTTCCCAAATAGGAATTTGTAACCTATTCTTATTTGTAACCTATTTTTACCTCCTTCTCAAAAAAGACTGCTGACAAGTTCTGTTCATTCCCCTAATGCTGCCATCATGCAGTATTCAGAAAGTTTAGATTGACAGTTAACCTCCTGAGTTTAGTACCCCACACATACAGTGTGTATTCAGAATTTAAAGTTTTGGAGCAGGTGACTACACATCTGTCTTATATGGCAGGTGTGTGCCAGGCAAAAGTGTTACAGCCTGAAGAACCACCCAAAGAAGCTTCTATTTTAATTTCCAGATGCTAGGTGCTTGTCCAGGGTTCTGGGTGGATCATATAGTCGCGATCTTTCCTGGCCCTTTGACATCAGCCGATAGCGGGCTGTAGCCTGCTGTCTGCTGAAAATGGGTCACAGGAGTGCAGAACGAGTGCACTGCACTTCTGTGATCCACAACCAAACCAGCTTTGGCTGTACTTCTCCTTTAACTGGATCTGTAGTACACACTGCAGTGCTAAGTATGCAAGTGGTTTGGAAGGCACCTCTGTGTTTTTCTTACTAGTTTGTCTTGTTTTTTTCAGCTTTGTAAGTAACATTATTATAGTATTTACCTTCCTAAATAAGGCCTTTTTTTTCCACTCACTACTGGAAGTTCCTCTCTGGTTAGTGACATATTGTTTTTAAGACTCACTAACTGGGCACTGCCAATGACCCAATCTCACCTCTTGCCTGATACCCGAGAGAGACAGCCACAATAACTCAGTTAGCTGTTTGGTTATTGTAATTCCTTCATAACAGATACATTGAGCCCCCTCAATCTGCTTTGATTCACTGAGGACCCCATTGGGGAACACCATAACCTAGCAGCAGTGTATTATAGGTCGATTTGTTCTGAGGAAGGGGAGAACCCTCTCAAAATGCATTACCTGTTGGATTCTTAATGTCCTGCTATGATTTATAATGTATCGTGGACTCAATGTTGTTGTTGTATTATGACAAGCTTTGATGCACCTGTTGGTTTGTGAGTATGTTACTTACTACTTTTTTTAATAAAATATATGTTTTGAGGATAATGCATTAGGCTGGTGCGCCCTCTGTTTTGTTTTATAGTTTCAGTGTACCCAGACTTCCCCAGTTGTAAGAGGGGCAGCAAGGCGCAGCATGTCTATTATAGCCAAGATGGGAATCTAGGCAACTGCCACCTCTGGAGTCCACTCTCAATTCCTGAATGTCCTTACTTAAACATATGCGTAGAATTGAATGACTTAGTCCTTGGGTGGCTGACACTCGCCCCTTCCGCTGACCACATTGATGCAGTTATGGGGGGACGAGGGTTCCTATACCACTACCCACAATCACAATCCCCTTTTGAATTTTCCTCCTCTGCCTTGTGTGTACGATCTATTTCCTGCTCCCCCTCCCCAAACATCATCTACTGCTGGTCCATCCTTTCCATGGAGCAACTTCACCTCTGAGCCTGCAGGACCTGTTCAAAAGCCTTCTTCACAATTAAGTTTTGCCCCCACCCTTGGAGGTGAGGTGTTTACTGGCATTTACTATGGCTTGGAGCAGAGATGTCTTTGCCCTTTATTTTACTCTTTTAAGAAGTACAGAGTCTTTTTATTGCTGTCCTCTCTCTCTCTCTTGTATTCTATTACCTGTTCCAACTTGCTTCTTCACAAAATGCGAACAGTTTTCCTACACCTCCTTGCAACTTTACAATCACAAGGGATGGTCATCTCCTTGCCCTTTTAGGAGGATTAACAAGGTTTTTTTTAAATCCCACACAAAGCCTGCTTAGGGACACATGTCCCATTATGACCTTCAAACATCTCTCCCACTTACTGCAGTAGCTAGGCTTCTGCTTCTAGCTTTATTAATAAATGCAACGTAATAAGGTATATTCCTTATTTTCTTTATTTTTTACAGGTACCTATATAGCACTGTCCCTCAAGGAGCTTACAATCTAAGGTCTCTAACTTACTTTCATACATACACATACTAGGGCCAATTTAGACAGGAGCCAATTAACCTACCAGCATGTCTTTGGAGTGTGGGAGGAAACCAGAGAACCTAGAGGAAACCCACACAGGCACAGGGAGAACATGCAAACTCCGGGCAGGTAGTGTCATGGTTAGGATTCAAATTGGTGACCCTAGTGTTGTTAGGCAGAATTGCTAACCACTTAGCCACTGATCTGCCCACTTATCTATTCACACAACAGTTTAGTCTTTTTATTTCTAAAATAAATCATTACACTCTGTGGTACTATTCTTTTAATCCTTTATTTACACCCTGAACTTCATGTGCCAGTGTGACTTGGAGACCTTTTCCTACAAGACTTCTGAACCTTTATATTTTAACCATTTGCTGAAATGCTGATGCTTACACTTCTCCCCTTCAGTTGCTCCTGCATCCCTCTCACACTCCTTCCATGACCTTTCACCACCTGGGGTATCTGGATGTAATAATTTTTGTCTGCATCCAGGCCCTTGTTCCGAAACATACTTTTATTATTATCCCCTGTTGCTCTCTGAATCTGCTTGTGACCTCTTTTGAGGTACCCCCTTGCCCTATTTTCTCCACGCAGGGTCACTAGAACTTTTCTCCTCATTATATAGTTAGGTTTGCTCCATTATCTATAACCCTTTTACTCCTTATTTCCATGATGCATATCTCCCTGGCTTACAACTCTCAGACTCTGCCCCAAGCTCTGATATATCCTTCCCTCCCTGTAACAGGTTTGCAGATTACCAAGTTGCCGGTTATGCAGGCTGAGGAGATATTCTGCTCTCACCTTCTCAAAATGGTCAACTACTTTTAGCCAACTTACTACTGGAGAAGGTCACACTGCCCCTGTTCTCACTGTTTCCCTTCTTTGTTTTTTCTTCTCCACATGCAGTCTGCAGGTCCCTCGTAGTTACCTACCTCTCGCACAAAAAATCTTCAGTTGTTTGTCTACTCTACAGACTACAGAGATCTCCCAGTATCTCTTTCACTGATATCCACTAGTTACCTTTATGGTCATCGGAATGAAGTGGATCCAGTGCCTGGTACACACAGGCAGTTTTTTACATTCAACCCAGCAGGCTGAATGAAAATAAATGGAGGAGCTCGCTGTACTAAGTATGCATTTTTAGTACAGTGATCTCCCCACTGAGCTATTGTGTTCTGACAGGGGGACTGCCCCCCTGCCAGAACACACCGGTCAGTGTTCACAGCTATTGGCTGCCTACGCTGATCAGATGCCGATTGGCTCCTCATTTTCCAGCATTCCCATTCGACAGAAGCCGGACAGGCTGCTGTACACACTAGCCAAATGTCAGCCAGTTTCTGTTGAACCGGCCGATTTTCAGATAGTGTGTACCAGCCTCAAGTTGCTGCATTAAGATAAAAAAACCTGACTTTACAACTCCTTTAATTGGACACTCCTAGAGGAGGAGAGGGCTATGAATGGTAAGGAGAGAGGTGCAAGTTCAAAGGCACATTGCAAGTAGAAATAATTTATGGAAAAAAACACTAAGTAAACATTTCAAAATACTTATATGTTGCTTTTGCCCTCAAGATAATGAGATTAAGATGGTGACACGTTCTCCTTAAGACAGGACCAGAACAAGATACTTAATTGTGGCAGACTGGAGATTAGGGCTGACAGCAGACGAGCTAAGTTAAAGATCAAGTCAAAGGTCAAGTCACAATGAAAGCGTAAACCAGAAAACAGTTTTAGTTTTAAATAAAGGGCAACCAGAAGTAGCAGTTACAGACACTCTTGATCAAGCGCTTGCTTGTGATTGAGGCCAGGCATACAGTCACAGCATGACAACTCTGCATTCTTGAATATTTTCTAGAAGATGGCAAGGGTAACCATCTAGGTCTGGCAGGTTTGGAAACTGCAAACAGTACACAGCTGCGATCTTTAGCGCTGTTATGTGGAAGGAGAAAGAGTAGAAAGTTCTCAGGCCTGTATAAGCTCAAGAGAGACTTGGGGTATATGCAAGACGTTATCTCCTTATCACTCCTGTGGCAAAAGATGTGTCCAGGGAGCGAAGGAAAGATGAGTATGTATTGCATCCAGGGCAAGTGCTGAAGTGATTCAGCTGCTTTAACCTTCATAGGAGAACTACAGATTTACTTTAATATTGTTTAAAGTGCTAATATGCCCCCCCCTTTGACAGTATTTACTTGTTTGGTGAAATATTCCCTGTATGGAGACATGATGGGTTTTTATACGTCTATTAGATACAGGTTAGGGTCAGCGATTCCTTGATCTGTAGCTAAGTTACCTTAGAACCTCAGCCTCAGAGCTTTAGCACAGCAAATCTGTAAGTAAAGCTATGTGTGAACACAGTTGTGGGTTCAATATTTGTTGTGGGTTCAATATTTGCAGAGATTGGTGAACTGGAGTTAACAAATCCCCCCCCCCCCCCGCTTGGCATTTAACTGATGGCTGAGATCCGTAAGACTCGCCTTGCTCCTTTTGGAGGCCAGGACTTCCACCGCTACAGTAGAGAAGACTATAGTGAAGGTATGAACAGCATCAGAGGCTTCAAGGTACACAAAGAGGAAGTTTAACCTATAGACAGGAAGGGCGCGGTGTGGGGTGTAGTGTGCATGTCAGGGAGAAGTGATATCTCACCAGGGGATATTGGAATATCTACTTTAGGTAGAGGGGGTACACATGAACAGACAAAGCACATGTTCACTTCGGTGCTCTCACAGTGTGACTAAAAATACAAGGTGGTCAATTGATATGCTCTGTTTGTGAAGTCATCAGAGAACTATTCAGCTTCTGATGTCTTCTCTGTGTGTGGCTGAAACTCAGATTTTCTTCTGGTTGTTACAATATGACTTCAGCATGGTCTCTTCACATGCTCCATCTTCAAAATATACACAGGGTCCTGGACTCACAGGAGAGGAGAATCAGATCTTGACCACGGGCCACTGCAGTCAAGATAGGGGAAAAGGGGGGTTGGGGCAATTCACTAATCTCCTCTCTTGGTATCTTGATAGGGGAATTCTTGAGTTCACAGAGCTAAAAGCTGAGCCCTTTGATTGGCAGGTGAAGTTTGTGAAGCAGAGACGTGCAAGCTGAAACTGGAAATGCACACTCAATCCCCTTGTGTTAAAACTAAAAACTTGCAAAACCAGCTTAAATGGTCTATAGGATTTGTGTTAAATCTTTCCTTATTACTTACTGTCTAACATCAATGTACCACAACTAGTAAAAGCCAGATTTAATTTCATAGTTAATCTGGTTAAAAAAAGAGACAAGTTCAACAGAGAAAAGAAAAACCAAACAAATAACCACACACACACACCTCCATATACTGTACACTATCCCAGACAAACAGTTGATCCTTTTTTCCTTATGTGTTCAGTTGGTGTACATTTAATTGACATGAGGGGCCTCAGGTGTGGCGCCTTATATCACCAAAGGGCCACACGTAATATTTAGTGAATGCAATCCCATAGAAAGCTGTCACAATTTACAGACATGCATCAGAAAATGGTCAGAGACTGCAACCTTGCTATAAGAATTGTTGGAGACTGGGGACATGCTTCAGGAGGTGATCCTATATTGGAGACATACCACATTTAACTGCTAGGTAGGGCTGCAACTAACGATTATTTTCATAATCGATTAGTTGGCCGATTATTGTTTTGATTAATCGGATAAAATCATTAAAAAAAACTCAATATGCCATCTTTTTTCCCCCCCGGCAACTTGATGATGGGTCACTATTCCTCCAGGCAACACCAATGATGGGGCACTGTCCTCCCCCACCCCCCCCCGGGAACACCAATGATGGGGAACTATTTCTCCCATTGATACCAATGACGGGGCACTGTTCCTCCTGGGAACACCAATGACGGGGCACTGTTCCTCCCGGGAACACCAATGACGGGGCACTATTCCTCCCGGGAACACCAATGACGGGGCACTATTCCTCCCGGGAACACCAATGACGGGGCACTATTCCTCCCGGGAACACCAATGATGGGGCACTATTCCTCCCGGGAACACGAATAATGGGGCACCATTCCTCCCGGGAACACCAATGATATGGCACTATATTTCACTTCTGTTATTCCAAATGCTGAAATTTTATTTTTTTTCTTTGCTGACTCTTGCAAACACATTTTAGCTATCAACCTGTACAGCCACCCTAATCCCCATTTCCATAGGCTTTGGAATGATCCTTGAGCAAGTTTGGGAATAAAATCATCCCGATCTCACCCGATCCCATCCATCCGATCTTCCAGACAGACGGAAATTAGGGTTTCCATCCGTCCGGATTTGACGCACAGGATCGGATGTCAGCAGACATGTTTCCGCTGACATCCGATGCCCAATAGAGATGCATGGGACATCCGTTCAGATCCGCCTGAAAAACTGAAAGGCGGATCTGAACGGTCCGCAAGTGTGAAAGGGGCCTTAACTGCATTTTTTTTTTTATAATTATGCTGCTATATACTGTATAATAGAACAATAAATCCTAATGGCAGCTTACAAAAGGTGCCGTTCACTAACCACAAACTAAAATTAAACAAAGAATCAATGCAGAACCAAAAGCCTAAGAAATATGTGCTTATCCGGATAGAATAGTTAATATTCCTTATAAGGTGCACTATTATAATAGAAAAATAAGTTAATGAAAATGTCAGCCAGAGATATGCAAAGGATGTGAAAAATTATAATAGTGCAATTCCACTAATAAAATGAGGCTTCACTCCATAATAATAGGGAGCATAGAAAGACACACTTACTATATGTGCTAGAAGGACGTTTTTAGTCACTTATTTTTCTATTAAAATATTCCTTATAGGGTGCAATATTAATATAGAAAAATAAGTGAATAAAAATGTCCTTATAGCACATATTGTGTGTCTTTCTATGCTCCCTATTATGGAGTAAAGTCCCATTTTATTAGTGGAATTGCACTATTCTAATTTTTCACATCCTTTGCACATCTCTGGCTGAAGTTTTTATTCACTTATTTTTCTATTATAATATTGCACCTTATAAGGATTATTAACTATCCGGATAAGCATATATTTCTTAGGCTGTTTGGCGCTCTTTATTTAATACTGTGTCTTAGAGCAGCTCGGGACTCACGTGATCAGCTGCTGCTTCTCTGCTTGCTCTCCTCTCTCTCTCCTCTCTCGATCTGATTGACTGCAGGGCTGAGAATCCCTCACTGACGTCAACAAGAAGTCGGAGAGGAAAGGAGGAAGGAGGGGGCGGTCACTTGGGTGCGGAACGACGATGTGAAACACAGTGAGTGTATTCACACAGCAGCTTGTACAGATGGGATGGCACTGACAGGCAGGGAGAAAAGTCCTGTACGCAGACCAACTGATCAGCGACAACTAATCGATAATGACAATCGTTGACAATGATTGTCATTATCGATTATTATCGATTTAGTCGATTAGTTGTTTCAGCCCCACTGCTAGGGATGACTGCCATTACAGCCCCTTTATAAATCAGTGCTATCCTGATTCCACTATTGTGCTCCTTACAACCCCCTTTAAAATTTTATGTCCTCTGTTTGGTATTTTTCTGTCCTCTGTTTGGTATTTTTCTCAACAAATCCTATTTTTTTAAAAGGTTAGAACTAAAACATGTTAAAAGAAAAAAGAAATGGGAAACTCAAAAAAAAATGTGGAATCAAAGATATAAATCAAATTAGTCTAAAGAATATTGTTCCTTCATTGGCTTGGGTTAGCACCAAAACACTACTATCTTCAGGGGTGCCGAGGGCCATACAGTAAGTGTCAAGAGGCTGCAAGTGGGTCACTAGGGTGTTAGAATTTTGTCTGTTAAAAACAAATCCTTTTTTTAGGTTCAATTATATAAAAGAGTACAGATGCCAATACGTTTCCTTATGTCATATACACTAAAGAGCAACCCAATAATGTGTTTTAAATAATCTTATATAGATGAAACAAATGTATTAAATCAACTCAGAACATCACTCTGTGAATGAAATAACAATGTCAAAAACCAGTCTCTAATATAAAGTTCAAGTGAGAAATCCCAAAATTGCCAAGTGCTCCAGCTCAAATCAAAATTACATGCATGCTCGACCTCCAGTGTATTCAGCCTCTCATCTTTTTTTAATGACCTATGAGAGTTATAGGTCTCAATATGTCTTTCCCTATAAAGGGTTTATCCACGTCCTGCTCTCCTTTTCAGTTATTAGCTCTTTTAGGTACATCCAGTTGTATGCCCCTTTAAGAGGAATTATACCTTTTGCTCAGACTGTAACGATGATGCAATGCTCAAAGAAAGAAAATCACTCCTATTGTGCAGTAATCCTGACTTAAAACATTTATTTCAAATTGTATTTAGCACTTACGTTGGTGCACAAAATGCTGGTGTACTTTAGAAGAAACCGCATTCACCATAGTATACTAAGGTCACTTAAAAAAGGTGAGAAGCTGAAAACTCTGGAGGTGGAGCACTGGAGAAATTTGGGATTTCTCACTTGGCCATTATTATGTTATACACGGAGTAATGTTCTGAGTTGGTTCACTATGTTTATGCCATCTAAATAAGATTATTTGAAACACATCATTGGGTTTCACTTTAGTGTATATGATATAATAAAATGCAATGGTATGCAATTTAATCTGTATTTTTTTTTTTTTATATATAAAGTGTCTTCTAGCAGCTCAAAATTAGGGTTTAACCCCTTGGAGCCTAAGCCTTTTTCTGACATATATTTTGTATTCAATCAAACATTTCTGACATATGTTGTATTTCTAGCAAAGAATAATCAGTATTTTTTGCTAGAAAATGACATAGAACCCCCAAACATTATATATATATATATATATATATATATATATATATATATATATATATACACAGTGCCTTGCGAAAGTATTCGGCCCCCTTGAACTTTGTGACCTTTTGCCACATTTCAGGCTTCAAACATAAAGATATAAAACTGTAATTTTTTGTGAAGAATCAACAACAAGTGGGACACAATCATGAAGTGGAATGAAATTTATTGGATATTTCAAACTTTGTTAACAAATAAAAAACTGAAAAATTGGGCGTGCAAAATTATTCAGCCCCTTTACTTTCAGTGCAGCAAACTCTCTCCAGAAGTTCAGTGAGGATCTCTGAATGATCCAATGTTGACCTAAATGACTAATGATGATAAATAGAATCCACCTGTGTGTAATCAAGTCTCCGTATAAATGCACCTGCACTGTGATATTCTCAGAGGTCCCTTTAAAGCGCAGAGAGCATCATGAAGAACAAGGAACACACCAGGCAGGTCCGAGATACTGTTGTGGAGAAGTTTAAAGACGGATTTGGATACAAAAAGATTTCCCAAGCTTTAAACATCCCAAGGAGCACTGTGCAAGCGATAATATTGAAATGGAAGGAGTATCAGACCACTGCAAATCTACGAAGACCTGGCCGTCCCTCTAAACTTTCAGCTCATACAAGTAGAAGACTGATCAGAGATGCAGCCAAAAGGCCCATGATCACTCTGGATGAACAGCAGAGATCTACAGCTGAGGTGGGAGACTCTGTCCATAGGACAACAATCAGTCGTATACTGCACAAATCTGGCCTTTATGGAAGAGTGGCAGGAAGAAAGACATTTCTTAAAAGATATCCATAAAAAGTGTCATTTAAAGTTTGCCACAAGCCACCTGGGAGACACACCAAACATGTGGAAGAAGGTGCTCTGGTCAGATGAAACCAAAATCAAACTTTTTGGCAACAATGCAAAACGTTATGTTTGGCGTAAAAGAAACACAGCTCATCACCCTAAACACACCATCCCCACTGTCAAACATGGTGGTGGCAGCATCATGGTTTGGGCCTGCTTTTCTTCAGCAGGGACAGTGAAGATGGTTAAAATTGATGGGAAGATGGATGGAGCCAAATACAGGACCATTCTGGAAGAAAACCTGATGGAGTCTGCAAAAGACCTGAGACTGGGATGGAGATTTATCTTCCAACAAGACAATGATCCAAAATGTAAAGCAAAATCTACAATGGAATAGTTCACAAATAAACATATCCAGGTGTTAGAATGGCCAAGTCAAAGTCCAGACCTGAATCCAATCGAGAATCCGTGGAAAGAACTGAAAACTGCTGTTCACCAACGCTCTCCATCCAACCTCACTGAACTCGAGCTGTTTTGCAAGGAGGAATGGGCAAAAATTTCAGTCTCTCGATGTGCAAAACTGATAGAGACATACCCCAAGCGACTTACAGCTGTAATCACAGCAAAAGGTGGCGTTACAAAGTATTAACTTAAGGGGGCTGAATATTTTTGCACGCCCAATTTTTCAGTTTTTTATTTGTTAAAAAAGTTTGAAATATCCAATAAATTTCATTCCACTTCATGATTGTGTCCCACTTGTTGATTCTTCACAAAAATTTACAGTTTTTATATCTTTATGTTTGAAGCCTGAAATGTGGCAAAGGTCGAAAAGTTCAAGGGGGCCGAATACTTTCGCAAGGCACTGTATATGTATATATATATATATATATATTTTTAGCAGGGACCCTAGAGAATAAAATGGCGATCGTTGCAATATTTTATGTCACACGGTATTAGCGCAGAGGTCTTTCAAATGCAATTTTTTTTGGGAAGAAATACCCTTTCCTGAATATAAAAAAAAACCCAAACCGTAAAGTTAGCCCAATTTTTTGGTCTAATGTGAAAGATGATGTTACGCCGTAAAAATAGATACCGAACATGTCATGCTTTAAAATTGCGCACACTCGTGGAATGGCGACAAACTATGGTACTTAAAAATCTCCATAGGCGACCCTTTAAAATTTTTTAACGGTTACCTGTTTACAATTACAGAGAAGGTATTGTGCTAAAATGATTTCTCTCGCTCTAACACTCATGGCGATACCTCACGTGTGGTTTTTAATACCGTTTACATATGTGAGCACGGCGCGACTTGCATATGCGTTCGCTTCTGTGCGTGAGCACGGAGGGACAGGGCGCTTTAATTTTTTACATTTTTTTTTTCCTAATAATTTGTTTATTTTATTTTTACACTGTCCATTAAAAAGAGACATTTTTGATCACTTTTATTGCTGTCACAAGGAATGTAAACATCCCTTGTGACAGTAATAGTCAGTGACAGGTACTCTTTATGGAGGGTTCCCTCCTCTGCACCTAAAAAAATTACAGCATTCAAAACTTCCCATCCCACTCCTTGTTATGATAATCGAGTGGCTGCTCAGCCGCATTGGTTGTCATTTCAAGAAAGCTGACCTTTGGCTCTAAACAACCGTACGGGGTTGAAGCCTCTAGCTTCAGGCATCACCCTGGTACAACCCCCTTAAGCCGAAGCCGCATATTTGCGTTCCGCCGGCGTGAAGGGGTTAATAGGGCATAGGTGTCACATGATTATTTATCCATTCTTTTAGAACTGCTAATGATATTATTGCAGATGTAGAAATCCTGTTTGTAGAGTACATTTGAATGAAAAGTGTTAATTATACAACCACTTCATTTTTCAGAAACATAATAATGATTTAAAGGGGGTGATGAATGGACTCATTTAGCAATATTGTAACATTTCACATTAGACTAAATTCCTAATGTTGACTTTTATACCTACTATACTGTATATACTAGTGTATCCATATGGTAGTAGAAACTTTGTTTATTGATCTAATCGGAAAGATAATTCTATGCATGTATTTATTTATTGTAAATTTAAAGGAAAACAAGGTGTTTTTATGAGTTGATGTGCTTTTTGCTATAGGAGCATATTTTTTTAGTTAAATATTTTTAAAATCTTTTTAAAAGATTTACCTGCAGTTTATAATGCAAGTTAATGTTTTGGGAGTGACATCACTGCTTTGTAAATGTATGTGGTATTACAATTCTCTTTTTCAAATGATAATATAGTTATATAATATTTTATGAAATGCAGTGTGCCCTTTTATTGCAATGTATGGTACATTTTTGTACATTAACTGTGCATTTATTTCACAGTTGAGAAAATTGGAAAGTTGCTTTTGGAAAATGGAGCCCAAGATTTATTTTTGCAACTTCAGCTGGAGTGTGGATATTTGTCTCTCTATTACTATGAATACAAGAAGGCAAAAGAATTTCTCAATCAAGCTAAAGAAATGGCAAGGTTAAAAATAATTTTAACGGGTAAGACCCTTTTTTATAGATTTTATTTCAAGTTGGTTGAAAATTATTTGAATCACACATAAAATTTGTTGAGGGAGATGCATATTCTGTGTCAAACCATGAGCAGATTTTTATTATAGACCATATGTTTTGATAGTCTTCCCATGTATAAACTTGACTCGAATTGGGAAACAGGTGATATCTATTCCGCTATGAATGGAAGGTGCTATCCTTTAAAAGGCTGTATTGGTGTGTGTATGCAACTCTCTCCCCATGGAAACAGAGAGTTGAGAGATATCTGAACTGTCCATATCTGTCAGATTAGGCCTTCATTGTAGATGGAAATGTTTCTTTAGAGCAGAACTAAAGCCTCCTCATTATACGTGGATGTTTTGCAAAACTGCAAATTGGAAATTAAAAACAAATGTACATTAATCTCCTGGCTGCAAGTACAGTCATGTAAAAAAGTATATACACCACTTGAAAATTGTTGCCTTTTTCAACATACAGTGCCTTGCAAAAGTATTCGGCCCCCTTGAACTTTGCGAACTTTTGCCACATTTCAGGCTTCAAACATAAAGATATAAAACTGTAATTTTTTGTGAAGAATCAAATACAAGTGTGACACAATCATGAAGTGGAACGAAATTTATTGGATATTTCAAACTTTGTTAACAAATAAAAAACTGAAAAATTGGGCGTGCAAAATTATTCAGCCCCTTTACTTTCAGTGCAGCAAACTCTCTCCAGAAGTTCAGTGAGGATCTCTGAATGATCTAATGTTGACCTAAATGACTAATGATGATAAATAGAATCCACCTGTGTGTAATCAAGTCTCTGAATAAATGCACCTGCACTGTGATAGTCTCAGAGGTCCGTTTAAAGCGCAGAGAGCATCTTGAAGAACAAGGAACACACCAGGCAGGTCCGAGATACTGTTGTGGAGAAGTTTAAAGCTGGATTTGGATACAAAAAGATTTCCCAAGATTTAAACATCCCAAGGAGCATTGTGCAAGCGATAATATTGAAATGGAAGGAGTATCAGACCACTGCAAATCTATGAAGACCTGGCCGTCCCTCTAAACTTTCAGCTCATACAAGGAGAAGACTGATCAAAGATGCAGCCAAGAGGCCCATGATCACTCTGGAGGAACTGCAGAGATCTACAGCTGAGGTGGGAGACTCTGTCCATAGGACAACTATCAGTCGTATACTGCACAAATCTGGCCTTTATGGAAGAGTGGCAAGAAGAAAGCCATTTCTTAAAGATATCCATAAAAAGTGTCGTTTAAAGTTTGTCACAAGCCACCTGGGAGACACACCAAACATGTGGAAGAAGGTGCTCTAGTCAGATGAAACCAAAATATAACTTTTTGGCAACAATGCAAAACGTTATATTTGGCGTAAAAGCAACACAGTTCATCACCCTGAACACACCATTCCCACTGTCAAACATGGTGGTTGCAGCATCATATTTTGGGCCTGCTTTTCTTCAGCAGGGACAGGGAAGATGGTTAAAATTGATGGGAAGATGGATGGAGCTAAATACAGGACCATTCTGGAAGAAAACCTGATGGAGGCTGCAAAAGACCTGAGACTGGGACGGAGATTTGTCTTCCAACAAGACAATGATCCAAAACATAAACCAAAATCTACAATGGAATGGTTCACAAATAAACATATCCAGGTGTTAGTCAAAGTCCAGACCTAAATCCAGTCGAGAATCTGTGGAAAGAACTGAAAACTGCTGTTAACAAACGCTCTCCATCCAACCTCACTGAGCTCCAGCTGTTTTGCAAGGAGGAATGGGCAAAAATTTCAGTCTCTCGATGTGCAAAATTGATAGAGACATACCCCAAACGACTTACAGCTGTAATCGCAGCAAAAGGTGGCGCTACAAAGTATTAACTTAAGGGGGCTGAATAATTTTGCACGCCCAATTTTTCAGTTTTTTATTTGTTAAAAAAGTTTGAAATATCCAATAAATTTCGTTCCACTTCATGATTGTGCCCCACTTGTTGTTGATTTTTCACAAAAAATTACAGTTTTATATCTTTGTTTGAAGCCTGAAATGTGGCAAAAGGTTGCAAAGTTCAAGGGGGCCGAATACATTCGCAAGGCACTGTATTTGAACAGGAAGGTATTTGATCATGATTCGAATGCTGCCTACAGATAATGGTGATATATATTAACAAATGGCACATAAACTTGATATGGCACATTGATTCTAGTAATCCAAATTAACAAAAATTTAGATTTGTAATGCGAAAAAGTAGGTATTCCACTATATTTCAAATCCTTGAAATTAGAATCCAGTGTACAGATTAGGTGCCTATGATTAGGCCTTCATTAGGAAGTATGTAAGCAGAATCTGCCCTTTAAATTCTGGTGTCCTCTTTGCTAATGGCATCATGCCAAGATCAAAATGTTTTAGATGCCTATGAGTGTGGCAAGGTATTTCAAAAGATCACCAAATGTCTGGAAATATTTGAGCCCATCAGTTTAAAGCCTAAATATTTTCTAAAAACCCCAACATTTAATTGTGGAATTTTCAGGTAACTCTTGCAACAGGTGTCAAAGTCCAAGTATCTACAATCAGAAAAAAATGTATCACATGAATCTGCATGGTAAATGTCCTAGAAAAAAATATGTTAATAAAAACGTTTAGAGCAAAAATACAGTTTGTCATTGAATATATAGGCAATGACCAGGCCTTTTGGAACAATGTGCTGTGGATAGAGTTGTTGGGCCACAGTACCAATAGATATGTTTAATGCAAACCAAAGATGGCATTCCTTAGGGGCCTGGGCAACTTGTAGTCATTAAGTCAACTATCAATTCTGCATCTTATTCAAGTGTGCTTGATAAAAGCGTAAGGCCATTTCTTCAAAGTGTTAAAGTTAAGCCAGAAATCAATCTTTCAGCACAATAATAATTTTGAATAAAATGTACAATTTCACCAAGGAATGTCTCAAAACCCTGAGTTAGACTTTCTGGTAACTAATTTTCTAGGAAGTCTTCCAGGGCAGCCTCTGAGACCTAGGGCTCCTCCCCCTGGAAAGGAAACACGTACCCCAATTAAAATAAAAGGCTGTCCTCCAGGACCACACCTCAGTATTACCAGGGACTGTAGGAAGGCAGTAGAAGACAAAACTCAATCATCACAGCATGAAAATTTAACGCCAGAGAAACACATGGAGGGGGGATCCCTGCTGTCCTGGAAGACTTCCTAGAGATTGAGTTACCGGTGTATCTAACTCAGGTTTTCTCCAATCGTCTTCCAGGACAGCCTCTGAGACAATGCACAAGAACTTATCACTTAGGGGGGGACCACTGCCTGGAGGACCTTACGTACAAACGCTGGATCTTTGCTTGTAAGCAGATCCAGGCGATAATGTTTCGCAAAGTTAGAGTAGCTGGACCTTGTAGCAGCTTGCATATTTGCTTTGGCGAAGCACCAGCTCTCTGCCCATGATGCTCACAAGACTTTGGTTGAGTGAGCGTTAATAAATGGAGACTGAGTCCCCTGCCAGCTATAACATTCAGCAATAGCTAATCTGATCCATCTAGCTATGGTGGACTTAGATGCTTTTTGACTTCTGCGTGCACCTGCAAAAACTATAAATAAAGAATCTGACTTTCTAAACTCTTTACAACTCTTGATATAGCACAAGAGATCTCTTCGGACATCTAACCGACTAAACATTTCCTCTTGCTTACTGGCAGGTGAGGAATAGAAAGTGGGTAATATAATATCCTGAGACTTATGAAAGGCCGAGGATACCTTCGGGAGAAATGCATGATCTATTTAACCTCCCTGGCGGTATGATTCTTTCCAATTTTATGTGCTGAAAGCGGTACCATTATTTTGCATGTAATTCTTAAGAATGAGCTGCCCAAACCAACTATTTACATAATATTTTTTTTTTTTTACATCTCGGGTATGATATCTCGGGTATGATAAATTTTGAAACACAAAATCATAAATTATAATATAATAAATGTCTATAAATAAGTTAAACTATGTATGTATGTGTGTATATATATATATATATATATATATATATATATATACACATTTACATATATATATATATATATATATATATATAAATATATATACACATTTACATATATTATATATATATATATACATATATATACAGTAAAACCTTGGATTGCGAGAATAATTCGTTCCGGAAGCATGCTTGTAATCCAAAGCACTCTTATATCAAAGCGAATTTCCCCATAAGAAATAATGTAAACTCAGATGATTCGTTCCACAACCATTTATTCATAAATCCTTCAGTTTATAGTCCATATAAAAAGATTATAGCATTGCGATAGGTTGTGTAACCATAAAATGTCCATCCACAAATAGCCGCTTCCACAAGGGGATTGGAACCAAAATCCATCAGGAGCTACAGGGTATCAAAGAGAAGAGAGGAGCCTCTAAGTGATGCAATATGGCTCCATTTAATGAAGGTACAACATTTAGCAACTCACAAAAACAGTCACATCTAAGTATGCAGGCATCCGGGGTAAAGCTGTCCACATAGACCATCTTCTGCACCGCCGGCTGCTAGTCTGTAATCCTGACCTGGAAAGGATGACATAGATGGCAGTGTGGAGGATGGTCTATGTGGACAGCTTTACCCCTGATGCCTGCATCCTTAGATGTGCCTGTTCCAATCATCAACCATGTGAGTTGCTAAATGTTGAACCTTCATTAAATTTAACCATATTGCTACACTTAGAAGCGCCTCTCTTCTCTTTTATACTCAGCTGTGACTTGAGGCTACTTGTATATTAAGACATCGCTTGTATATCAAGTCAAATTTTATTTTAAAGTTTTGCTTGTCTTGCAAAGCGCTCTTAAACCAAGTTACTCTCAAACCAAGGTTTTACTGTGTATATATATATATATATTTTTACCTGTGTGTATGTGTGTATATATATATATATATATAATGTGTGTGTGTGTGTGTGTGTGTGTGTGTATATATATATATATATATATATATATATATATATATACACGTGTATATATATATGTGTGTGTGTATATATAAGTACAGTACAGTATATACAGTATACATGTACAGTAAAAGTGCAAGAAAGGGCACTGGGGGGCAATCTAATGTGAATTTATTCTATTTTGCAATGTATCAGTGTGTTTGGTGTGTTTTACTTTGAATTTGCCGCCGGTTCCACCCGCCTGCGTGCGTCACGTCGCAGGAGACGGAAGCCGGGCACACAGAGCATCGGGAGAAAGATCTGCAGCCGCACATCGCCCGCATACATCGATGGATCCCCGTGACAAGGTAAGTAACCCCTCTACCAGGATCCAGTGAGGCTTCTGGCGGTACCCCGAGTGTGGCTCGGGGTTACCGCTTTTGGCGCTGAAATTTATCCCCGAGCCACACCCGGGAATACCGCTAGGAAGGTTAAGGACTACTCTGTCCTTGAAAATAAATAAGATGGCTCCCTACTGGAAAGAGCCTGTACCTCACTGACCCTTAATGCGGATGTAACCGCCACCAAGAGAATCGTTTTTAGGGTTAGCCATTTAATAGAAGATTCCTCTATGAGCTGAAATTGGCTTCACTTTAATGCCTTAACTACCAGAGAAAGATCCCAGGCTGGACAGGATTTAACTGCTACTGGTTTAGATTTGGATAAAGGTTTAAAGAAATTCGATACAAATGGATCCTGCTGTGGAGGTGTCTGAAGAAACACTAAGGGCCGCAGCTTTAATGTGCTAACAGAGAGCCCCTTGTCAGCCCCCTCCTGGATAAACTCCAAACTATTGGGATATATGGGATTCCATGGCCTTATTTATCCCGTGTCCTTATTTATCCTGGGGGAAGCGTGACCTGCAGGTCACGCCATCAGAGAGGACACAAGGGGTCATGCTTCCTTAAGCCCTGAAGAAGCAAAGTCAAGCGAAACGCGTTGGCTGTACAGGGACCATATCCATCTTTTTGACTGAGACTCCACCATCTGGTTACCTACCTTGTGTTCCTCAATTTTTAATTATATGTGGTATATGTATGTGTGTTTTTTAGGCATCATGTCCTTATGCCTTTTTATAACTACTAGTTAATAAAATGTGTTTTAAACTTTACCATTGTGTGGCGTTGAATGATTCGACCATCTCATTTGAGCCCTGAAAACCCCACCTTTTGTCTATTTTTGGTTTACTTTAAAAGCCCCTCTAACTTTTTGGCCATCTTCTCACCCAGTACGGCTGCACCCTTCCCATTTAGGTGCAATCCGTCCCTGCCATAGAGCCGGTGGCTGACTGAGAAGTCGGCCCAGTTCTCCAGGAACCCAAAACCCTACTTACTACACCAGCTCCTCAGCCACTTGTTAACTTCCCTAATCTCCCGCTGCCTCTCTGGTGTGGCTCGGGGTACAGGTAGTATTTTTAAAACTACTACCTTGGAGGTCCTACTCCTCAACTTAGCGCCTAAAGCCCCGTACACACGTACCGATAGTCGGCCGCAAATATTCAGCCGCCGACCGATCGGCCGATTGTAGGCTTGTTAGTATGATGCTTCCGACAGCCGACAGCGCATTTTCGGCCAAACAGAATCTGTTGTGCAGGCATTAAAATTTTTGTAGGCCAACACCAGAACGGCCGATTGTTCGCCAGTCAGTACAGAATTTGGCCGACAATCAGCAGATTTGCAAGACTGGGCATGCTCAGAGAAGTAAAAAGACACGGAAAGTTAACCATCACATGACATCACTTCTGCAGTCGGCTGTTGTTGGCCGACAAAATTCGTGTGCAGTCTTTTGCACTTTTCAGCGGACAGGACAGCCCTGGACAAAAGACGGCCGATCGTTCGGCCGACAATCGTTACGTGTGTACGGGGCTTTAGTCCCTGAAATCGTTTAGGACTCTCCATCTTCCTCTGCCTATGTCATTGGTACCCACGTGTACCATGACAGCTGGGTCTTCCCCAGCCCCACCCAATAATCTGTCCACCCGATCCGCGATGTGCCGAACCCGAGCGCCCGGTAAACAGACTGTTCGGCGCTCACAGTCTTTGTGACAGATTGAACTGTCTGTCCTTCTAATGATTGAGTCCCCTACCACCAGCACCTGTCTTTCCTTTCCCTTTCTCCCGGCCTCACTGGAGACGTTCTTCCCCTGGCAGCTAGGGGCGTTGCTCTGCTCCAGCAATGCTTGTCCCTGACTGGTTTGCAAAACATCATGCAACGGGGCATATCTATTGGGGTGCTCCAGCCCAGGACCGGCCTCCTTGCCTTGTCCCCTTCTACCCCTCCTAACTGTCATCCCTCTACTCTGCTCTGATGCCTGCACCTCCATTACTCCACCCACCTCTGTGCAGGCCCCTGTCTGCGCCTGATGGGTACGATCCCGGCTCTCCTTCAGTATGGACATTCGGCTCAGTGTTGCCAGCTGCTTCCCTAGATTCAGGACCTTAGCTTCCAGGGAAGTAACGTGCTTACATTTTGCGCATTTGTATTCACCCTCGATCGCATGATCGAGGAACGCATAAATATCACAAGATGTACACCGAGTCGCATCTCCACACCCGCCGGGCATTGTACCTACTAATCTAATCTAATGGGGATTCAGTAATTTAAGTCTAATATTGTGTGGCTGTTTCCTGGCTTCCTAACTCTACCTTCTCACCCTCTGGCACTCTGCTACACTCACTTGACACTCAGTCGCACCACACTCAGTGTCACCACACTCACAGTCGCACCACACTCAGTCACACCACAATCACAGTCGCACAGTCACACTTGAATTAAAGCTGAAAAGTCTGCACTTTAAATTCATTTGGATTGTTTCGTTTTAATTTTGTTCTGGTGGCATACAAAGCCAAAAGTAGGAAAATTGTGCCTGTGTCCAAATATATATGGACCTAACTGTATGTACAATTTCCGAATACTACACTGCAGAAAGACATAATTAGAAGCCATCTGTACCTAGAATCCAGGGTGCTCAGGAGCTCCATAGTCTGGGGCACACTGTTTTTCAAAAGCTCTGACTAACCTCTTGCACTTCACTATTTATCTCTTTCTCTGATTAGTGGCCTTTACCATTAATAAGATATTGGGGGAAGTGTGCCTAAACATTTATATAGAAGAGCTCCCGAGGTTTTAAGGCTTATGTGGTGCTCTGTCAGCTATATGAAGGCACTTCAAGGTTCCTGCTATTCTTGCCCGCCTGCTGTTTAGGCAATATGGCAGATAATTTTCTCTCCTATATAAAAGAGAACCAGTCAGAAATTAGCATTTCTAATCAGATAATGGAGTGTATGCTAATGTTACTACCCTGGCAGTTAATTTACAGAAATTGCCCTCATGGTCCTTTAACATAAACTCCCCTAACAAATTGTTGTACCAGTGGACAGCATTAAACTACTACGGAAGACTTTCATTGAATGTTTTCCAACAAAAATAATCATGCTCTCAATCTCTTAAAGTCAGTGCATAGTAAAAGTATGTTAAAGTATGGCAAATGTTGCTCAAACATCTGTTCACACTAGCCCTTATATGTCAGGAAGTTTACTTTCTCTTGCAGTCTTTTCTTTTGTGTTTGAAAGATATGCAGATGAATGTCACAATTTTCCCTCTTCCAATCAAAGAACTCCTTGCATTCTCTGAAAAGAATGCAAGATATTTGTGAATGGAAGAGGTGCCGAGCGAGTAACCTGCTATGGTCCGTGTAGGCAGAACTGTAAGTCCCAGCATCAGACATTCATCACCTATTGTACTGTTGGGGGTAAATTCGAAGTGTTTCTTAAATACAACATCATATAAAAATTACACATGATTCATTGGTGGTAATTTATTCCTACAGTGCAAATGTCCATAAATAGTCTTTGACTGGAGTTTAGCTTTAAGCATATTTAAATGATAACATAAATTTTGAATTTTTATTGTGCATAGTTTTTAATTTGGCCAAAGGTCACCCTTCAAAAGACTTCACTTGAAACAGAACTGTCTATTTTGAGTAACAAGAACCAAAGGCTTGCAAGTATACAAACACTGTCAGCGCTCAAAGTCACAAAAAAGAAGGAAAAGTTCCATAATGTTTGTGTGATGACTAGGGAACATCAGAAATGAGGTGGATATAAGACTCCGGCAGCTCCTGGAAAATCTGGGTTGGATGCCTCAAGAACATGCAAAGGAAAAAAACAGCAGGACACCAGGTTATAACCATATTTTTACTTGGTTTTAACCTGGCACCCTGCTGCTCTTTTCCTTTGCATGTCTATTTGGATTGAATGGTAATATATGAACAACTCCCCCACCCCCACACTGGTCAAGATTAGCAATTTAATCTCCCAACCTCATTTACCATGTTAGACATTTTATTTATATTTCCCTTTCGTTCATTGACGGACACAGCTCCATAATCTTCTTGGCCATTGGGTTATGCTGTGAAGATTGGGGGGGTACAGCGCTTCTTGGAAGTATTAGAGAAAACTACGGTAAACTCTAATAGGGGTATAATCGATCTAAAATAAAACTGTGTATCTCATTTGTGTAACCATAAACTTAATATAAAGTGCATGAGTGATTTCCATAAATTATAATGGACCATATAGAAATATATAGTAAACGTGTAAAAATGGGTGACTCAATAAAAATTATATACACTCTTATCTCAATAAATATTTTAAAATTATGTAATCAATAGATAAAGTGCTCAGTGCAGATCATAAACCATTAATGACAATGGTCAAATGTGTAAACATTCAAGTGCCAGGTGAAGTATTAAGTGCATCAACTAAATGTGCATATTATTATACAGTCCTTTATAAATGCTGTAGAAAGCTCCAACAGTTCCAGAATGGGAAAGGGGGGGGGGGGATGTGCTCCAATAGTGTGTCCAAAAAAAGAAAAATAGCAAAAAGGGTTTTATGCCCTCCACCTCAAACGGTGTAAAGAAAAGTGTGGTGCTTCTTCACCTCGTGCCCCTTTAGGTGTACTAAACTCTCACCTCCGAATATCTTATTACACGCCTTTTAAGCTCAGACCCCGGGATCCTCTCCACTCTTTGCCTGTCTGCAAATGGTCCCTTGGGTAGATCGATTCATATAGTGGGCCCAGTGGCCAGCGACCCTCGGAAGTAAAGTGCTTACAATAGTGCAATATTGCCAGAAAAATCAATTTTATTGCCAAATCGATCTATTTTATGATCTGCACTGAGCACTTTATCTATTGATTACATTATTTTAATATATTTATTGAGATAAGAGTGTATACAATTTTTATTGAGTCACCCATTTTTACACGTTTACTATATATTTCTATATGGTCCATTATAATTTATTGAAATCACTCATGCACTTTATATTAAGTTTATGGTTACACAAATGAGATACACAGCTTTATTTTATATCGAATATACCCCTATTAGAGTTTACCGTAGTTTTCTCTAATACTTTCAAGAAGCGCTGTACCCCCCAATCTTCACTACAAATTTCCTTTACTGCATGTTTTTTTCAGTAACGGTACATGCGGCATCGAGGAAGGGTTTATGTAATTCAGTTATTTCCTTGGACAGCGCGAGACTCCCAACATAATACTAATGGGTTATGCTGCCCCCTACAGGAGTAGGACGCTAGGCAGGAAAAAGCTTTACCACACCTATGGGGCAGTTCCAGGGGGTATACTCCCACTTCCTGCTATAGACATTCTGTTTTTTTCTGCCTAGTCAAGAGTAAGGACCTAGTTCCTTGCTGGGATCTCCTTTTCAAACAGATTTTTTTCCTCTTTTAATATTTTCTGTTCCTGTGAGAACTACAATCAACTGCTGGACTGGGTGACAGACTGGATATTCTAGATCCTTATGGTCTCCCCAGTCCGGCCAGTGAGCGCGACCAAAACTCACCTCTGCGCTAGGTCGGTCGTGACATAGCCCCACTGGACAGGGGCTGGCCGGCAAGTTAAATGTCTAGCGAGTACTAACACGACCCAGTCATGGCCTGAGTCGCAGCGTGCCTCTGGCCCGCAGCACCCTTCTTACGACGGTGCGGTTGTCTGCCTGGAGTGATGCCCACCTAGTTCCACAGTATGGTAAGTAGTGTCCCCCCTCTCCCTTTTGCAGGTTTCGGGGTAGATGTGGGCCCCTCCTTGGGATGGTGGGACCCCCAGGTTCCCCTCCTACTCCCCAGCCCCTCTAGGGTCACCGTGGGTTTCCGTACCCCCTCATTCCCTCTCTGGAGGTTCTAAGTTGGCTTTTACCATATGTTCTAAAAGGGGGCTTCCTTTGGTGCTGCTGCTTACTAGTCTCTACGGGGGTTACAAGAGGGTCCTTCATCACCCTGGGGGTTAGTGACCTGGGCAGGGGGGTCCTAAGGGCCCCTGGCTGTTGTGTTGGGCTGGGGAAGCAGATGGCTTCACATCCCCGGGTCAGCGCTGCATGTGGCCAGACCTGGCCATAAAATTTAGGCCACGTCTTGTGGCCTACCGGGCAGGCACTATTTGGGGAGGCCTCAGTGAGATTAGCTGAAGCCACCACCCTCCATTTGGGCATCCGCCCTCTCCCCCGTTCCTGGGCGGTTGGCTCCGGCGGGCTCCGAGCCCAGGCGGCGGGAAGCCCTCAGATATTTAGGCCGCGGCTTGCGCAATAATAGGCCATAGATTGTGACCTACTGAGCCTTCGGCCCCCGGTGAGTGTCCTGTGGCCGCCTGCCTCCCCTTGGATGGGATCTGTGCAGATGGGCCTCCATCAAAATTTAGGCCGCGGCTTACTAGGCCATATGGTCAAAGGTCAGGTTCCTCCTTTCCCTGTTAAGGCGCATTCTACGTGGGCACTTAGTGCATGGGCAGCCATTTTATATGCTTCCCCATTGAGAATGTATAAGCGGCCATTTTCTTGAGGTCCGTGGGATGGGCAGGCATGTGGCATGGCTTGTAATGATAGAGGCAGAGCTTTTTCCGCTTCCTGTGCAGACAGTGTTAGTTTTGTTTTTACACTGATCAGGCTGGATGTGGTCTGGTAACGTTCATGGGTTTCCCGGTGGGTTTTTTTCCTCTTCTGCTCTGTTGTTATTACATAATAATCAGCGATTGTGAATTCGCAGTAACAGCGGTGGGACCACGTTTTTCACGGTCTTAAAGGGACATTACACAAATTTTTTTTGATTTGAGCAATGGAGTCCCAGGATAAAAATTCACCTGCAGACCCCCTGGAAGCGACTGCGGGACCCTTCACAGTAGCAGCCAAAAATTGCAGGTTTTTTTTGCAAACCCTGATGTCAAAAGTGTATTTTGTCATTTCTGGTGCTGCCAGCCGCAAACGCCCTCCCCCCTCCCCTCCATCAGCAGGGTCTTCAAATTCTGTGACAGATATGGTCACCACGGACGCAGACCACCTTGAGGGGTCGGTGTCTTCACGTTCTGACGGTGAAGAGGACCTGTCCTCTTCAGCCGCCGTGCAGGAACGCGCATTGGTGTAGGCCCTGATAGTTTCTGTTTGGGAAACCCTAAAATTGGCTGATGAACCTACAGCGTCAGATACGCAGGTGTCTTTTGGCTCTAGCAAATCCCGTAAATTGGGCAAGGTATTCCCTTGTCCAGAATTGTTTTATACTATTGTGGATGAACAATGGCGATGCATTAAGCACATGTTGGTGGGGCCTAAGCGGTTTGCACGCCGTTAGCCTTTTGTGGAGGCGGTGTCCAATTGGTGGACTGTACCGCTGAAAGTGGATTCTCCCTTGGCCAGGTTGAATAAAGTGACTGGTACCGGTGGAAGTGTCTCCAACCTTTCCAGGTCCCTTGGATAGACTTGTGAAATCGTTGTTTCGCCATTTACGTGTGGTAGCAGGACACATGTTAAAGGCTACCTTTGTGAATGTTTTAGTAGCGCAGACTGCTACTGAATGGGTGAAGTTACTGAAAAATAACTTGGACGGCAGAGCTTCCCCCTGCGGTACTGGAACTAATAGACCAGTTGACCCAAGCCACTCAATTCACCACCACCACAAATGAAAGCCTTTTACCTCAATCTCTGACCCAAGAATCAACCAGGGTCAGATGCAGCTTTACCCCACAGGGGTCAGAGGGTCTCCCAGGACCAGGTATCACTCACCCATAGGAAGAGATCCCTTGGTGTTAGCGAGGGTCAGCAAATTTTATAGGAGGAACTGGAGGAGGACCAAGTCATTTTATGCCAAAATCAGGTTGGAAGACTCCTGTTTTATTCTGTTTTCAACTCTTTTTAATTTGCCACATAATAAAACTTCCACTATGTGGCAAGTTAAAAAGAGTTGAAAACAGAATAAAACAAGAGTCTTCCAACCTGATTTGGGATCTCTTCCTATGGATGAGTGATACCTGGTCCTGGGAGACCCTCTGCTGCGCTGCCTACGATTTCTCCTACCATCCTTTGACCCCTGTGGGGTAAAGCTGCATCTGACCCTGGTTGATTCTTGGGTCAGAGATTGAGGTGAGAGGCTTTAATTTGCGGTGGTGGTGAATTGAAGCACGTTCACGGAGGTGCCGCGTTGGACATCTGTGGGATTATTGGGCCTCCTTTATCACTATTCATTTTATATCACTTGGACACATTACATTATTTATTTGAGCACTTTTTGGATTTTTCCATCTGATATTTGAATATTTTTGCATATTGTGGGTATTTTGTGGGTATTTATTACACATTCATGTTTATTGCACATTTAGGTTCTGGCGCAGCACTATCTTGGTTATTTATTTAATTTATTGTGGAGTGGGGAACACAATTAGTGTTAGCAGCCGAACACTATCATTTTGTATGTTATTGGAATTACTGTGTCATTGTATTGTTTGATATTTTACATGAATTATTGCGCTGATAGATTTGTTCACTAGTATATCATTAGAATAGGCAGAGAGGTGAATTGTATGATCCCATATATTAACCAATTAGTGAAAAGGTATGTAAATTCATAGACCTGCGGGTGTATATACACGATTCACAAAAATAGAATGCAGTGACATGAAACATTGAAGACGAAACAAGATAACATATATACAAACAATTGCTACAACCGGCCGGTGTATATAAATGTCATATCACAGGGGCAAAATTTGAATTTCCACAGCTTCTGCCGTATTACACCTATAAATAGGGAAATTCCCCTGGCAAAAAAAGTCCCCCTGGAAGTTCGGATGCAAATAGGAAGTCCATATATTAATCACAGTGCAGTGTCAAACTAGCAAAGAGTCTAGTAGGAGAAGAACGCATGAATACCACTATAATTATAATTCCTGAATCCATAGTTCTTTACTAAGGTTCCATAATTGGAATGCAGCTGATTAATGATGCAAAAGAACTTGGTAATTGCTGGCAAATGACATCAGTAAGTAGCGTGAGTGGTAGTAAAATGTTCTATGCTCTTCACAGCGATCACAGAGAAACAGATTGTACGTAATTAGATACATATGTGTCAACCACACTGTTCCAACTGAAACCATGTATCATGGAAGGATTAGCACATCAGTAGCATGTATATAGATGCAACATTTGTTGCTTTCCTTTATAAACAAGAGAGGCATATAATGACTGATGGTCAGTGGCGGCTGGTGCTCAAAATTTTGGGGGGGGGGGGGGGGCAAGCGCAAACAGAAAAATGTAATAGGCATTGCTTTGCGGCAAAAAACGCTGTAAAAAATTGCGTGACTTTGAGGTCACAAAAGTGTGAAAGGGGCCTTCAGTAATTAAGGTATAGTGTGCCCCCTTTCAATGCAGAGTGACCAGCGTGCCCCCTTTCAATGCAGAGTGACCAGCATGCCCCCTTTCAATGCAGAGTGACCAGCATGCCCCCTTTCAATGCAGAGTGACCAGCGTGCCCCCTTTCAATGCAGAGAGACCAGCGTGCCCCCTTTCAATGCAGAGAGACCAGCGTGCCCCCTTTCAATGCAGAGAGACCAGCGTGCCCCCTTTCAATGCAGAGTGACCAGCGTGCCCCCTTTCAATGCAGAGAGACCAGCATGCCCCCTTTCAATGCAGAGTGACCAGCATGCCCCCTTTCAATGCAGAGTGACCAGCGTGCCCCCTTTCAATGCAGAGAGACCAGCGTGCCCCCTTTCAATGCAGAGAGACCAGCGTGCCCCCTTTCAATGCAGAGAGACCAGCGTGCCCCCTTTCAATGCAGAGAGACCAGCGTGCCCCCTTTCAATGCAGAGAGACCAGCGTGCCCCCTTTCAATGCAGAGAGACCAGCGTGCCCCCTTTCAATGCAGAGTGACCAGCGTGCCCCCTTTCAATGCAGAGTGACCAGCGTGCCCCCTTTCAATGCAGAGACCAGCGTGCCCCCTTTCAATGCAGAATGACCAGCGTGCCCCCTTTCAATGCAGAATGACCAGCGTGCCCCCTTTCAATGCAGAATGACCAGCGTGCCCCCTTTCAATGCAGAATGACCAGCGTGCCCCCTTTCAATGCAGAATGACCAACGTGCCCCCTTTCAATGCAGAGAGACCAGCGTGCCCCCTTTCAATGCAGAGTGACCAGCGTGTCCCCTTTCAATGCAGAGACCAGCGTGTCCCCTTTCAATGCAGAGACCAGCGTGTCCCCTTTCAATGCAGAGACCAGCGTGTCCCCTTTCAATGCAGAGACCAGCGTGCCCCCTTTCAATGCAGAGACCAGCGTGCCCCCTTTCAATGCAGAGACCAGCGTGCCCCCTTTCAATGCAGAGACCAGCGTGCCCCCTTTCAATGCAGAGAGACCAGCGTGCCCCCTTTCAATGCAGAGAGATCAGCGTGCCCCCTTTCAATGTAGAGAGATCAGCGTGCCCCCTTTCAATGCAGAGAGATCAGCGTGCCCCCTTCAATGAAGAGAGATCAGCGTGCCCCCTTCAATGAAGAGAGATCAGCGTGCCCCCTTCAATGCAGAGAGATCAGCGTGCCCCCTTCAATGCAGAGAGATCAGTGTGCCCCCTTCAATGCAGAGAAATCAGTGTGCCCCTGTGCCCCCTTCAATGCAGAGAGATCAGTGTGCCCCTTTCAATGCAGAGAGATCAGTGTGCCCCCTTCAATGCAGAGAGATCAGTGTGCCCCCTTTGAATGCAGAGAGATCAGTGTGCCCCCTTTGAATGCAGAGAGATCAGTGTGCCCCCTTTGAATGCAGAGAGATCAGTGTGCCCCCTTTGAATGCAGAGAGATCAGTGTACCCCCTTTGAATGCAGAGAGATCAGTGTACCCCTTTCAATGCAGAGAGATCAGTGTGCTCCCTTCAATGCAGAGAGATCAGTGTGCCCCCTTAATGCAGAGATCATCGTGCCCCCCCCCCCCCCGAGACCAGTGCGCTTACCTGCAGCGGCGGCGGCTTCTCCTCAGTCCCCCGGTGTCTCCTCAGTCCTCCCGCCTCCTCCTCGGCCAATGGCATGGTGTTTGCTTTTCGGCCAATCAGAAAGCAGGTCTCGTACCCGCTTCCTGATTGGCCAGGAGGAGGATCCGTGTGACAATAGCGAATTTTCATTACTAGAGGTGAAAAACATTCCGGTCATTCTGGTGGCTCCAGACTGGCCTCGCCGGTCATGGTACGCAGACCTGATAAGGCTGGTCGCCGATAACCCCTTGGAGACTTCCTCTCAGGGAAGATCTGCTGTCTCAAGGTCCGATCTTCCATCCTTCTTTTGGCTTTTACGGCATGGCTGTTGAGAGTCAGGTGTTGAGAGATAACGGTCTTTCTGACTCTCTGATTCCTACACTCTTGAAGGCTAGGAAGTCAACTTCCAGGAAGATCTACAATCGTACCTAGAAATCGTACATTTCATGGTGTGAATCGCTGAAGTTGCACCCTAGCTTGTTTTCGATTGCTAGGGTTTTGGCCTTTTTGCAGAAAGGGGTTGATCAGGTGTTAGCTTTGGGTACTATCAAAGGCCAAGTTTCAGCTTTGGCTATATATTTTCAACGCCGGTTAGCCACGCATGTCCTAATCCGGATTTTTATCTAGGGAGTGCGCCATATGGCTCCTCCGAGGCGATCCCTGTTACCTCCGTGGGATCTAAATCTGGTGTTATCTGTTCTTTCAAAAGCCTTTTGGAAAAATTCGGGAGATTTTGCTGCTTTCTTTGTCTCAGAAGGTTCCCTTCATGGTGGCGTTCTTGGATCACTTCTGCCCGCAGGGTATCTGACATGGCGGTGTTGTCTTGCCGCTCCCCTTATCTGGTGGTACAGAGGGAACAGGTGGTACTTCGACCTAATCAGCCGTTCCTTCCTAAGGGGGTTTCTGATTTTCATCTGAATAAAGACATTGTGTTGCCTTCACTTTGCCCCAAACCTCAGCATCCTAAGGAGTATGCCTTGCATTCTTTGGATGTGATTCGGGCGATCAGGGTTTATTTAAAGAGCACAGAGTCTTTTAGAAAATCAGACGCTCTTTTTGTCCTTACTGGTGGACCTCATAAGGGATTGGTTGCGTCTGCTGCGACCATTTCCAGATGGATTAGGCAGACGGTGGTACAGGCCTATTCACTGAGGGGTCAGGTTCCTCCTTTCCCAGTGAAGGCTCATTCTACTAGAGCGCTAAGTGCCTCTTGGGCTTTTCGCCATCAGGCATCGGTGCTACTTGGTCGTCTGTGTATACGTTCACAAAATTCTACAAGGTAGATGTGTTGGCATCCGCGGATGCTTCTTTTGGCCGCAAGGTTTTGCAGGCTGCAATTTAAAAGAGAACTCTGTTTAGTTTCTTTTTGAGGGTTCAATTTTTTTCCGGGGAGCTCCAGTTGTTCCTGGTCGAGTTCCATTTTACCTGGTTGGCTAAGTTTAGCCATTATGGACTTACATTTTGTTTCTGTGTTGTTTGCCACCCCTCATAATTATACTGCTTTGGGACATCCCTATAAGTCATCAAGATAAGGAGCTGCGTCTGTTGATGACCGATAGAGAAAACTGGATTTTTGTAAGAACTTTCTGTAAAATCCTTTTCTCTGAAGTTCATCGACATACGCAGCCCCCGCCCTCTACTTCTGAGGTATGGGTTATTTGTCTTCCAAACACTGCTTGCAACTAAACTATTTGATGATAGCAGAGTCTGAGGGGTTATGCCTGCAGGGACTGCCCCCATCGGTGTGTTTTTTTTTTCCTGCCTATTCCTAGAAGGAGGAGCATAAATAACCCTATGATTCATGAAGATGAGGAGCTGCGTCTGTCGATGAACTTCAGGGATAAGGATTGTATTTTAATTTCTTATAAAAATCCATTTTTTTGTCCTACCATAAAATCCTTTTCTCTGATGTTTGACGGACACAGCACCCACTCCTCTAATGAGTTATGTTATTTTTCTTCTGACACTGCTTGCAACAAAACTGAATGCCTATAGCAAGAAGAGGGAGTATATCCCCTGGGACTGCCCCATAGGCATGGTAAAGCTTTTTCCTGCTTAGTATCCTACTCCTGTAGGGGGCAGCATAACCCAATGGTCAAGAAGATTCTGGAGCTGTGTCCGTCAATGAACATCAGAGAAAAGGAGTTTACGGTAAGACAAAAATCCAATTATTTTTTTCTCAACTGTAAGTCAAGTCATGCAGTAGAGTGCTTTATTCTACTCAATTATTTTCTGTAGGCATTTGAGAACAGTGGGCTTGATTACCTGCTTTGGCATGAAACTGAGCAAAATAATGATGGCAACAGAAGAAAGCTCCATCTGGCATAAGTTTCTTTTGGAGAACAACAATGGGATATCAAGCCATTGGGTGTTACAGACCCATAGGGTGGCTGTAAAACCAAGAGGGGTTTTTTTTTTTTTAACTTATCTTTTAAATAAAAAGATATAATATCATCAGTACAACATATACTTTACATTGCCATAAGCACTGTGACACCTGGATTGGAATTAATTTACTTTTATATGGATCTGACAGATTATTCTAATTAGTGTAAGATTTATAGGAAATTATTATACATAATAAAGTTGAATTGCTTCTAAAATATTTCACATGGTATGTTAAAACGAATTTGTATATCTGCATGTCAAGGTCTACAGTTTGCCAAACACATTTCATTTCAGCAGTGGATAATCAAAGCGTTATCTGTAATTCACGGCTGAAGTCTTTAAGACGGTTGATGTTAAAATCACTATAATTGATTGAACATAATTGATAGAGGAGATGTCTGCGTCAAACATTAAAATTGACAGTCGCAGGTCCGATGGAACAATCTGTCAGGATTGGTATTGGAACAAAGGCTAATCCTGAAAGCCTTCATTTGAGAAATAGTTGCCATTAATATGTTTTGCCCTTAGACGTGTTATGTCGTCTAATCCTCGTCAGCAGTAATCTGTGATGCTGACGCATCTTACTGTCTCTGCTTTTCTGTCCTTAGGTTGTACATCATTCAGTATTATCCAGTGATGTCTTGAGTTTTGTTATAATATATACAGTATCTCACAAAAGTGATTACACCCCTCATATTTTTGTAAATATTTTATTATATCTTTTCATGTGAAAACACTGAAGAAATGACACTTTGCTACAATGTGAAGCAGTGAGTGTACAGCTTGTATAACAGTGTAAATTTGCTGTCCCCTAAGAATAACTCAGTGCCGGCAGTACTCTTACAACCCCAGACCATGACACTCCCACCACCATGCTTGACTGTAGGCAAGACACACTTGTCTTTTTACTCCTCACCTGGTTGCCGCCACACAGGCTTGACACCATCTGAACCAAATAAGTTTATCTTGGTTTCATCAGACCACAGGACATGGTTCCAGTAATCAATATCCTTAGTCTGCTTGTCTTCAGCAATCCGTTTGCAGGCTTTCTTGTGCATCATCTTTAGAAGAGGCTTCCTTCTCGGGCGACAGCCATGCAGACAAATTTGATGCAGTGTACGGCGTATGGTCTGAGCACTGACAGGCTGACCCCCCCACACCTTCAACCTCTGCAGCAATGCTGTTACCATTCATACCTCTTATTTTCCAACGACAACCTCTGGATATGATGCTGAGCATGTGCACTCAGCTTTTTTGGTTGACCATGGCGAGGCCTGTTCTGAGTGGAACCTGTCCTGTTAAACCGCTGTATGGTCTTGGCAATCGTGCTGCAGCTCAGTTTCAGGGTATTGGCAATTTTCTTATTGCCTAGGCCATCTTTATATTGAGCAACAATTCTTTTTTTCAGATCCTCAGAGAGTTCTTTGCCATGAGGTGCTATGTTGAACTTCCAGTGACCAGTGTGAGAGAGATACACCTGAGACCTTGTAACACTAATGAGTCACATGACACCGGGAGGGAAAATGCCTAATTGGGCCCAATTTGGACATTTTCACTTAGGGGTGTACTCACTTTTGTTGCCAGCAGTTTAGAGATTAATGGCTGTGTGTTAAGTTTTTTTGAGGGGACAGCATGTTTACACTGTTATGAAAGCTGTACACTCACTACTTTACATTGAAGCAAAGTGTAATTTCTTCAGTGTTGTCACATGAAAAGATATAATAACATATTTACAAAAATGTGAGGGGTGTACTCACTTCTGTGAGATACTGTATATATTCTTTTTTTTTTACGAAGTCTGAGTAAAAAATGTAATCTGCTTAAGGCTTTTTTTTCGGTGTTGCCAACCTACCAGACTGAAATTTACTGCCACGACACCCAAAATGTACTGCAACAGCCAAGTTTTTACTGGCATTTCAAAAATTTACAAAACTACAGTTTTAAGTGCAAATTTCATTATTTAGGCTACAAACAAGTACAATATGCAATTACCTATGTGATTTAGGGTAGATATTAGCAAAACCTGGCAAAAAACATATTTCCTATTTTATTTTCGATATAGTAAGTAAGCAGTACAGGGACAGGACTCGACAAATTAGAATAGGCAGCCAAACATGAAAATGACTCTCGCAGTGACACTGACAGCAGTGTGCAGCAGCACAGAGGATGACACCTCACCGAAATGACACGTCCCCTCCTTAGTCACAGTGATCATCTCTGTCCACACCTGGTGGTCCCTTCAGTCCACTCCAGTTCAAACAGCACTGAGAGGTCCCGATTCTGGCTTGCCTTGCTCCTGTCCCTCAGACCCGCACATGAGGCTCCAGCTGCTGCGTTCGGCTCCCTTGGACCATGATATCACATGACACACTCAGGCATATGCAAGACAAAACCAGAGAAATTCCCAGCTCAACTCACCAACCAGTTTGCTTACCAACCAAATTAACCTGTCTTAACAGTATGCGTTAAAAACAGGGGTTTAGTTAGCACACATTTGCAAACGCATTCATAAGCTGCAAGGGCATTTTCACGGCACCCTGTATTACCTGCAGTCCTAACTCCTGTAAATTTATGAGAGTCTCCATAGTGGAAGCACATGCATTCTAATGGCCCCTGCCCCCACCTATAACTGACCTTCACAGCAAGGAGCACATGGAGGGGCAATGCATGCAAGACAAAACCAGAGAAATTCCCAGCTCAACTCACCAACCAGTTTTCTTACCAACAGAATTAACCTATCTAACAGTATGCATTAAAAAAACAGGTGTTTAGTTTGCAGACATTTGCAAATGCATGCGTAAGCTGCAAGGCCACATTACAGTTTGAGTTGCTTGTGCATGCATTTGCAGTGTGTTAATGTACACTTATGTTGATTCTTGTATGTTTAAGAGTGAAAAAAAATGCATCATTCTGTATTTTTTTTAAACACACATGAAAGCAAATTAATCAGGGATAGTGTAACTGGTGTGGCAGTGATTAGGGATATTGTAACTGGTGTGAAAGCAATTAGGAAGACTGTAACTTCTGTAGGGGTAATTAAGGATACTGTAACTGGTTTGGTGGTGATAAGGGACACTGTACCTGCTGTGGTAGTGATTAGGGATACTGTAATTGGTGAAGCCATGATTAGGAATATTGTAACTGGTGTGGCGGTGATCAGGGACACTGTGACTGCTGTGGCGGTGATCAATGACACTGTAACTGCTGTAATGCTAAACAGGTACACTGTAATTGGTGTGGCAGGGAGCAGGGCTACTGTAATTGCTGTGAGGGTAATTAGGGATACTGTAACTGGTATGGCGGTGATCATGGACACTGTAACTGGTGTGTCTGTTATCAGAAACATTGTAACTGGTGTGGCGGTGATCATGGACACTGTAACTGGTGTACACAATAGTATCAGGCGCTTTGTCACATATCGAACCAGAGTCCATAGAGTTAAAAATCATTAAAAGTCATTAGTGGCACAGGGGAAGGAAAAGTCCACCATGTAGGGCAGCCATCCAGAACCAAAGCCAGGGGTTCCACAGAGCTAAAACAAAAACAGACAGAGGCGCCTCTAAGTGTAGACTTTATGTAACAAGTTTTAATGAATAAAATTCTGCACTCACATTGGTAAGCATATGTTTCATGCCCATAAACAAGATTCCAGTGTGGAGAAGTGTACATCATCCGGGCCTAGACGTCCATCCTGCTGGAGACAAGATCCCTTCGCCGTGGCCGGCTGGAATCTTGTTTATGGGCATGAAACATATTCTTACCAATGTGAGTGCAGACTTTTATTCATTAAAACTTGTTACATAAAGTTTACACTTAGAGGCGCCTCTGTCTGCTACTGTAACTGGTGTGGCGGAGATCATAGACACTGTAACTGCTGTTGTGGTAATTGGGGATACTGAAACTGGTGTAGCAATGATTAGGGATACTGTAACTGGTGTAGCAGTGATTAGTGATATTGTAACTGGTGTGGCGGAGATTAGGGACACTGTAACTGCTCTGGCGCTGATCAGGGATGCTGTAACTGCTGTGGCAGTGATTAGGGATGCTGTAACTTGTATGGCAGTGGTTTGGGATATTGTAACTGGTGTGGCAGCAATTAGGGAGACTGTAACTGCTGTGGGGGTAGTTAGGGATACTGTAACTGGTGTGGTGATCAGGGACACTACCTGCTGTGGTGGTGATTAGGGATACTGTAACTGGTGTAGTGATGATTAGGGATGTTGTAACTGGTGTGGCGGTGATCAGGGACACTGTGACTGGTGTGGCGGTGATTAGGGACACTGTAACTGGTGTGGCGGTGATCAGGGACACTGTAACTGGTTTGGCGGTGATCAGGGACACTGTGACTGGTGTGACAGGGATCATGGATACTGTAACTCGTATTGGGGTGATTAGGGACACTGTAACTGGTGTGGCGGTGATCAGGGACACTGTATCTGGTGTGGTGGTGATCAGGGACACTGTAACTGGTGTGGCGATCAGCAGGGACACTGTAATTGGTGTGGCGATCATCAGGGACACGGTAATTGGTGTGGCGGTGATCAGCGATACTGTAACTGGTGTGGCGGCAATTAAGGGAGATTATAACTGCTGTGGGGGTAATCGGGGATACTGTAACTGGGGCAGCGATGATCAGGGAATACTGTACCTGGTGTGACGGTGATTAGGGACACTGTAACTGGTGTGGCAGTGATCAGGGACACTGTAACTGCTGTAGCAGTGATATGAGATACTGTATTTAGTATAGCGGTGATTAGGGATACTGTAACTGGTGTGGCAGTGATTAGGGGCACTATATCTGATGTGGCACT
The DNA here is from genome assembly GCF_965119305.1 of Pelophylax lessonae. Taxonomy (NCBI): domain Eukaryota; kingdom Metazoa; phylum Chordata; class Amphibia; order Anura; family Ranidae; genus Pelophylax; species Pelophylax lessonae. The sequence continues at coordinate 507,090,724 of NC_138770.1, read as the reverse complement.
GATTATGGATACTGTAATTGTTATGGCGGTGTTTAGGGATAGTGAAACTGGTGTGGCGGTGATTAGCGATGCTGTAAATGGTGAGGAGGTGACCGGGGACACTGTAACTGCTGTGGCAGTGATTAGGGATACTGTAACTGGTATGGTGGGGATTAGGGATACTGTAACCAGTGTGATAGAAATCAGGGACACACTGTAACTGGTGTGGCGATGATCAAGGACACTGTAACTGGTGTGGTGATGATCAGGGACGCTGTAATTGGTGTGGCAATGATCAGGCACACTGTAACTGGTGTGGCGGCAATTAGTGAGACTGTAACTACTGTGTGGAAAATTAGGGATACTGTAACTGGTATGACGATGATCAGGGGCACTGTAACTGCTGTAGTGTGATTAGGGATACTGTAAATGGTGTAGCGGGGTTTAGGGATACTGTAACTGGTGTAGCGGTGGTTAGGGATATTGTAACTACTGTGGTGGTGATCAGGGGCACTGTGACTACAGTGGCAGTGATCAATGACACTGTAACTGGTGTGTTGGTCATCAGGGACACTAACTGCTGTGGCGGTGATCAGGGACACAGTAACTGCTGTGGCAGTGATCAGGGATAGTGTAACTGGTGTGGCCATGATTAGGGATTCTGTAACTGGTGTGGCGATAATTAGGGACACTGTAATTGGTGTGGCAATGATCAGGGACACTGTAATTGGTGTGGCGATGATCAGGAACACTGTAATTGGTGTGGCAGGGAGCAGGGCTACTGTAACAGGTATGGCGGTAATTAGGGAGACTGTAACTGGTGTGGCGGTAATCAGGGACACTGTAACTGGTGTAGCGGTGATCAGGGACACTGTAACTGGTGTGGCAGTAAAAAGAGATACTGTAACTGATGTTGCGGCAATTAGGGAGACTGTAACGGCTATGGGGGTAATTAGGAAAACTGTAACTGGTATGGCGGTGATCATAGAAACTGTAATTGCTGTTGTGGTAATTAGGGATACTGTAACTGGTGTAGCGGTGATTTAGGGATATTGTAACTGGTGTGGCGGTGATTAGGGACACTGTATCTGGTGTGACGCTGATTAGGGATGCTGTAACTGCTGTGGCAGTGATTAGGGATGCTTTAACATGTATGGCAGTGGTTAGGTACTCTGTAACTGCTGTGGCAGTGATCAGGGAGACTGTAACTAGTGTGCTGGTGATTAGAAATACTGTAACTGGTGTGGTGGTGATTAGGAACACTTTGAGCCGATGGCGGTAAAACTGCCTGGTGACAGTATGTAAAAAGAAACTATATATATATATATATATTTATATATGTTTTCCCTTTCGTTCATTGATGGACACAGTGCTCCATATTCAGAACCATAGGGTTATATTGCCTCCTACAGGAGTAGGACACTAGGCAGTAAAAATAACTTGGCTACGCCTATGGGCAATCCTAGCTGGTATACATCCATCTCTCTGCTATAGCCTTCAGTTTTTTTCTTCCTAGTCCGGAGTAAGAACCTAGCTCCCTGCCAGGATCTTTGGTCATGGCAATTTTTCCTCTTAAATGGCATTTTTTTCTCCTGATGTCTTTTTTCTTGTGAGATCTACAATCAACTGCCGGGCTGGGCAACGGGCTGGAAAGCTAAATCCAGTGGTCCCCCCAGTCTGGCTATCAAGCATGCACAGACCAGAGCTTTGCGCTGTGTCAGCCTCGACACAGCCCCACTGAATGGGGGTCTGGCCTGCGAGTTAAATGTCCATACAACTAGGTCCTGACTCGAATCGCAGCGTTCCTTCTGGCGGACAGCCCCCCATTTGGGTGGTGAGGGCTTCTGACTGGAGTGGTGCCGCCTGGTTTTCTGAGGTTTGGTGGGTATGATGTCCCCCCTCTCCTGAATGCGGTGGGGGATGGATGCGGGCACCTGTGGGTTCCCCTCCTTCCCCCCAAGCCCCCACTCTGTTTTGTGTGGTCTCTGTGGGCCTCCCCTTGTGATAATCCCCCCCCCCTGGGGTTGTGAGTGGGACAGACAGTAGTGGGTGTTGACTGGTTTGTGGCCTGATGGGGTGGGTGCTGCCCATGTGGTGGTCTTGCGGCCGGGGTCCCCCTTCCACCACAGAGTTGTGGCCTAGGCTCTAGGATGTTTTTCCTGGTCCCTAGGAGCCAGTGGTGGACTATTATTCAAGTATTTTATGCAGTTTTCAGGGTAAAAAGACTTCCTGAATCCATTTATTTAGCTACAGTAGTACTAATTCCAAAACCAGATAAAAATTTAACAGATTGTGCTTCATACCGACCCATATCATTATTAAATACAGACTACAAAATTCTTGCAAAATTTTTGGCCCATAGATTAAACAATGTAATACTTAATATTATACATCCAGATCAAACTGGATTTATGCCAGGAAAATCCACATCTATAAATCTTCGAAGAACACAACTTATAGCTCAGCTTAGAGATCAATTACCAGACTCAAGTGTCTTGGCCTCTCTTGATACAGCAAAGGCTTTTGATTCTATTGAATGGCCCTTTTTGCAGGCAGTGCTTAGCCCATTTTGATTTGGGGAGAAATTCTGTACTTGGGTGGAAATAATGTATCTAAACCCATCCTCTCAGCTGTTGGTAAATGACTTTTTAACCAAGGCCATACAACTGTATAGAGGCACCCGGCAGAGATGCCCTCTATCACCACTCTTATTTTCAGTAGCCATTGAATCTTTGGCACTTTGACTTAGGCAAACTCCTTCTGTACGGGGTATTACATTGGCAGAAAGGATAGACATAGTGGGATTATATGCTGATGATCTTGTTTTATATTTAAATGATGCACATGGATCATTGGAAGCAGCTATGCATATAATAGAACTATTTGGTTCTTATTCAAGTCTTAAAATTAATTGGCAAAAATCTTCCCTTATGCCATTGCAACCACAACTACTCACACTAAGCAAGGATTCAAATTTATTAAAAGTAGTGTCCTCTTTTAAATACCTGGGAATAAATATTGCAAGATTACCACAAGCAGCTTTACAGGCTAACCTTAAACCACTCATGATAACAATTAAAACTAAATTAACTACTTGGGCTAAATTACCATTTTCAGTTGCAGGGAGAATAAATTTAATCAAGATGGTCCTATTACCGAAATGTTTATACATTTTTTCACATACGTCGGTTATAGTCCCTAAAACCATTTTTAAAAAAATAGATGCCCTATTTACCACATTTATTTGGGGAAAGTGTAGAAATAGAATAAAGTTAACCACCCTTCAGAGAGCTAAAACAGAAGCAGGTATGGTACTTCCTAATATATACAGATACTATCTCGCTGGACAACTTAAACATCTTACAGGATGGATAGTACCAGTAACACCACAGATGGTAGAATCACACCTGGCTCATGTTTTACAAATCGAGAATTTACTTATAGCCCTAGAAGCACCGTTGAATAAATTAAATTATAAGCAAATACCAATGTTAACATTAGCTCGTACAATATGGAGAGAGGCAAAACGTATAGAGGGAAACACACAAATAAATATGGATCTCCCATTATGGCGAAACCCAATGTTTAATCAACTGAAACAATTGGTAGAGTATCATTTTTGGGAACAAAAATGGATATCGGTCCTTGCAGACGTATATGATATAACACATATGTACTCTTTTTCAGATATACAAATGAAACATGATACACCACATACCTCATTATATATATATATATATATATATATATATATATATATATATATATATATATATACTTACAGTTGCGACATGCATTACAAGCGCAATTTGGAGTCTTGGGACCTGGGATCTCTAGATATCCAATGATCGGTATTCTTAGGTCCCAGGGCCCTAAAGGATTAATCTCTAAAATATATGCACATTTAACCAGGGTCAATTCAGGAATGAATCCCTTGGCAATAAGAACAAAATGGCAGGAAATAATTCCCAATTTAACTGACGAAGATTGGGAAGAAGCTTGCTCTTCCCATTTATATGTATCGCCAGCAGCAAACAATAGGTTAGTTAATACAATTATATATGCTACATCAATCATATCTCTCTCCAAGTAGACTTTATGCAATGCATAGCATTGCATCTCCTGAATGCTTGAGATGCAGTGCTAAGCGGGCAGACTTTATACATATTATGTGGTTTTGTCCAGTGATATCAAGATTCTGGCAGGAAATAATTCAAATATTATCCTCTGTCTTGAATATGCCTGTACCTTTGACCCCAGAAACCTGTTTGCTGGGTATACTAGATGAAATAACATGGTCTAGATATCACAAGATAATGCCTAGAGAAACGCTGTTTATGGCAAGGAAAATAATCACAGTTAAGTGGATTCAAGTGAAGCACCCTGCTGTTAAGAACTGGATAAGAGCGGTAAATCAGATTTTACTATTTGAAAAAGTATTGTATATGCATAGAGGATGCTCAACGAAATATTATAAAAATTGGGATAATTGGTGTCAATCAACATTAACCAATGTTTGAATATAAGGAGATAACCAAGGGGATATAGAGGGATGCACATAGTAGGATGAGGTAACAAATCTATGATTGTAATGGAGCAAGGGGTTGGGGCACACCAGGACAACGGCGATCAATAAAGTTAAATGGATATACATTAGTATAAAGAGATTATGAATACTAAGTAAACAGATAATTATTTGGATATTTGTATAATTTTTTATTATTTAATATTGTTTTGTCCTTTTGTTGAAAGGACGTTTGGAATGTTTGTTTTTATGCACATATTGAAATAAAAAGAATTTAAAAATAAAATCAGTGGGCTACACTTTTGTGCCATGGTCTGAGGGTGAGCAGATTTCCCCTGCCTTTGTGGAGTTGGTGGACCAGTTGGTCCAGGGGCTGCAATTTTTCTGCAATGCCTCTCTGTAAGCGACCCCCTTGATTTCTAAGCTCTCTGTTTCGGCAGTAGTGCTTAGGCATGTGTTGTGGCTTAAGTGTTAATCTGCAGACCAAACCTCTAAAAAAAAGCTCTAACTGATTTGCCCTTTCAAGGCAATTACCTGTTTGGGGCTACCCTGGATGACATCATTAGGATCCTCATGGGGGGAAAGGGCACTTTTCTTCTGCAGTCTGGGAAGGGGAAGGAGCCTCTTTGCAGACGTGGCCCTTCCTTCTCCGCACACAGTTTTTTTGTCCATCTGGGGCCACTAACAAGGGTTCAAAACCTTTCAAGCCCTCTTCCAGAGATTCCAAGTGGCCCTGGTTTGGCAAGCCAAGAGAGGGTTTCTCTAGACCCGCTGACAAAGCTCCTTCAGGATGAAGGTGTGCCCTCACCCATGCCTGCGGTGGGGGGATGTCTTTGTTGGTATCTGAGCCCGTGGACCTCCTGAGTGATTGACAAATGGGTCCATAAAGTAATTCTTTTACAAGATAGAGTTTTGTTCTTGCTCTCTGGAAAGGTTTTTTCCCTCCAACATGCGACTGTCCCCGGACCGGCTGCTAGCCCTCCTCGGGGCGGTGCAGGACCTGTTGCTTCAGTGATTGTCCCGCTTCCGATATCGGAATGGTTTCAAGGTTTTTATTTAAACCTGTTTAGGGTCCCAAAGAACGAAGGCAAGGTTCGTCTGATTCTGGAACTCAAGGCCTTGAACTGTTTTGTGCGTGTACAGAAATTCAGAATGGAGTCCACTTGCACGGTGGTGGCATCCCTACTTCAGGGGGATTTCTTAGCCTCTATCAACATCAAAGATGCTTACTTGCACGTTCCAATGTGTGCCTTACACCGGTGTTTCATTTGCTTTGCTATGGGAGAGAAGCACTGTCAGTTCGTGGCGTTACCCTTTGGTCTCACCTCCGCTTCTCGGGTCTTCAGGAAGGTGATTGCCCTGGTTTTGCCGTTGCTATGACAGCGGGGATTGCTGTGCTGGGCTACTTGGATGACCTCCTTTTACGAGTGGAGTCCTCATCTGCATTTATGGGACAGCATTGAGATCACTATCCAGATCTTGAAGGAGTTCAGTTGGCTTCTGAACTACCAGAAGTCTGCCCTGGTCCCGTCCAGGAAATTGGATTTTCTGGGTCTGAATCTGGATTCAGCTCTGGCCAGAGTGTTTCTTCCTCTGGACAAACTCCAGAAGTTGCATGCTGTGATTCATCTGTTGCTCTCCAGCAGGAGGTTCACCCTCCAGACTTACATGCGAGTGCTGGGCCTGATGGTGTCTACCTTAGAGGCGGTGCCGTTTGCACAGTTCCATACGAGGTCCCTCCAGAGGGAGATCCTGGTGAAATGGGACAAGTTTCCAAAGTCTCTGGACAATCTGTTTCGGCTAAGCCAGGAATCCAGGTGTTCCTCGTTCTGGTGGCTTTGGTCTCTGACTCTTCGGCAGGGCAAGTCTTTTCTCCCCTGTATTGGACAGTGGTCACGATGGATGCCAGTCTGTCCAGGTGGGGAGGTGTCTTGGGGCTGAGCTCTACTCAGGGTTGTTGGACGCTGGAAGAATCCAAACTGCCAATCAATGGATCTTCGGGTGATCAGGCTGTGCCTGGATCGCTGGACAGATTGGCTCCGAGTACAGATCCAGTCAGGGGATGCCACGGTTGTGGCTTATGTCTGTCCCCAGGGCAAAACAAAAAGTGTGCTGGTGGCTCTGGAGGTAGGCAGAACTCTCCATTCCAGCCCTCAGCGCCGTACACATTCCAGGTGTGGAAAATTGGCAGGTGGACTAACTCAGTCAGCAGGTTTTGGGTCAAGGGTAATGGTCCCTTCATCCAGGTGTTTCATCTGATATGTCTACGGTGGGGCACCCCCCCAGGTAGACCTGTTGGCGTCTCGGCTCAACAGAAAGATACCAATGTTTGTGCAAAGGTCACGGGATCCTCTGGCAGACGCCACAAATGCTCTGGTGGCCCCGTGGGGGCAGTATCGTCTGATCTACATCTTACCTCCTCTCAAGCATCTTCGGCGGCTTCTGCACAGGATCGAGGTAGAAGAGATTCCAGTCATTTTGGTGGCCCAGGGCTATCCTCGCTGGTCTTGGTACGTTGACCTAGTGTGATTGGTCTCTGACCTCCCTTGGAGGCTGCCTCTCAGGGAGGACCTGCTGTCCCAAAGGTCGATCTTCCATCCTGCTTTACAACCGCGGGCTTTGACGAACTGGCTGTTGAAAGCCAGGTGCTGAGGGATAGAGGTTTGCCTAGGTCAGTGATTCTGACAATGCTGAAGGCTAGAAAGTCTACCTCTAGAAAGATTTACCATGGTACGTGGAAAGCATACATTTTGTGGTGTGAGTCAATCATGTTCACCCTCGTTCCTTTTTGGTGGCTCGGATTTTGACCATCCTTCAACGAAATGTTGAGCAGAAGGTGGCCTTAAGTACTATCAAGGTTGTTCTTTGTCCATGCCCGCTGTTCCTACTTAAGGTTGCCTCTGACTTTCATTTGAATTAAGACATTGTTTTGCCTTCTTTGTGTCCCAGGCGTGCTCATCTGGCAGTCACAGAGTCTTTTCGGAGGTCGGATTCGCTATTTGCTATCACAGAAAGACCAAGAAAAGGAATGTCCGCTTCTCCTGTGACCATTTTCAGATGGATCAGACAGACGGTGACTCGGGCCTATTCTATTAAATGGATTGTAAAGGCAGAAGGTTTTTCATTCCGTAGTGGTATATAGTTTGCTTGATATAATTTTTTAAAGATGAGGTTAAATTTATCCCCAGATATTTCAGATTTTATAGGATTAATTTTTAAGTTTGGTAATGCTCCATACCTTTTCATTTATTTTATTAGGTTTGGTAGAGCAATTCTTGGATTAGTTATATAAAACAAAATATCATCGGCATATGCCGCAACTTTATGTTCCACATCTCCAATCTTTACCCCTCCAATATCTGCGCTGGTCTGTATGGTGGCCAAAAATGGCTCCAATTGCACAAATAAGAGGGGGGGAGAGTGGACATCCCTGTCTTGTCCCCTTATACATCTCAAACGGTGCCGACAGGGTTCCATTCAAATTTACCGATGCAGTTGGATGTTTATATAGTATTTTAATCCACTGAATCATCCTTGGACCCAAACATATCGCTTCTCTTGTATTAATCAGGAATTCCCAGTCTACCCTGTCAAACGCTTTTTCCGCAACAATTGACAAGAGTAGCACTGGGAGCCTGTGACTACCCCCTTTTTGCAATAAGAGCAGAGATCTTATTCCATTATCACTTCCTTCTCTCCCCGGTACAAATCCCGTTTGATCTACATATATCCATTCGGGCATTAACCCTTTTAATCTGGTGGCTAAAACATTTGCATATAATTTTGTATTTGCATTTAATAATGCTAATAGGTCTATAGCTAGAACACAAAGTTGCATCATTTCCTTCTTTCCGTATTACAGTGACACAGGCCTGTAATGACTCTTTCCTCATCCCCTTTCCTTCTCCTAATCCATTCATATAGGAGCATAACTTAGATATGAATTGTTCTTTAAATATCTTATAATATCTAATTGTAAATCTGTCTGGCCCTCGGCTTTTTCCTGTTGCTGTATTTTTTTAATGCTATTTCAATTTCTTCTTTTGTTATTGTTTCTTCTAATATTTGCAGTTTTTCCTCTGATACCTTAGGTAATTTGGCATCTCTAATATATTCCTGAATTTTTTTCATTCTATTTAATTCTACTTCCTGAGGTCCTTTTTGTCTTACTGAGTACTGTATAGGGAACTTTAGTATTTTTGGAAGACTTCTGCAATTTTTGATGTCAGGTATACCATCTCCCCTTGCTCATTTTTTATTTTTACAATAAAATGAATTGATTTTTTATTTTTCAAGGCGCTTGCCAAATATTTCCCGGGCTTATTTCCCCATTTATATCTATCTTTAGATTCTTTATTAAATACTTTTCTTGTTTCCTGATCCAATAATTATTTTAGTTCTTCTCTTTTTAGAACTAAGGCGTGTAGTATTTCTACAACTGATGTCTTTTTTTGTGTTTGTTCTAATTCATATACTTCTGTTACTAGACCTCTCATTTTAGTTGTTCTTTCCCTCTTTTTTTCTTTTTTTCTGCTGCAATAGAAATTTAAACACCTCTTACATAAACCTTTTGTGCTTCCCATATTGTGTCTTCTGATATTCCTGAGGTTTGATTAAGCCTAAAGTATAATTGTAGTTCTTTTTATTTTACCTACTACCTCCTTCTCCTGTATCAGCTCCTCATTTAACCTCCAGTTGCTTACCCTATGTTGGGTTTCTGCTATTTTCACTTTCATTAGAACTGGGGCATGGTCCTATAGAGATTATATTTCTATAGATGTTTTAACTATTGAATCCAGCAGTCTCTGGTCTACCATGTTGTGGTCCAATCTAGAGCACATACCATGCACTGGAGAGTAAAATGTGTAATTCTTTACACTTGGGTGTTGTATATGCCATACATCCACCAGCTGGGCTTGATACATCCTTCTTCACCCTCCTCATTTGATGGCTTTCCTTTCCCAGTGCATGTGACGTGCTATCTACACATGGATCCATACAACAATTTAGGTCTCCAGCCAGTATCACCATACCTTTTTTAAATTCCATAAACTTTCCCACCACGTTCTTCAGGTATCTGGTCGGGTTTTTATTTGGGCAATATATATTCGCCAAGGTAAATTCCCTCCCCTGTATCTTTCCCCTCAGGAACACAAATCTCCCTTTGGGATCTACTAATCTCTCATCCAGGGAGAATTTGATCTCTTTTGCAAATCCTATTGCTACACCTTTTGTTGTTTTAGTTGGGTGGAATCTCCGTAATACCATATTGGGTAATCTTTTGAATACAATCTGACATTTACATCATGGGTTATGAGTGTCTCCTGTAAAAAAAAAAATTAAACTTGCAGAGTATTGTTTAACTTCTTTAAGAATCCTATGTCACTTTGTTGGGGTATTTAATCCTCTATACAGTGCCTTGCAAAAGTATTCACCCCCCCCCCTCCTTGGCTTTTTACCTATTTTGTTACAATAAGTTCAATGTTTTGTAAATCTAAATTTTATATGATGGATCAGAACACAATAGTCTAAGTTGGTGAAATGAAATAAGAAAAATATATACATAAAACTATTTTTTAGAAATAGAAAACAGAAAACTGGCATGTGCGTATGTATTCACCCCTGTTTGTTATTAAGCCCATAAGAAGTTCTTAGTGCAGCCAATTACCTTCAGAAGTCACATAATTAGTGAAATCATGTCCACCTGTGTGCAATCTAAGTGTCACATGATCTGTCATTACATATACACACCTTTTTGGAAAGGCCCCAGAGGCTTCAACACCTAAGCAAGAGGCACCATTAACCAAACACTGCCATGGAGACCAAGGAACTCTCCTAACAAGTAAGGGACAATATTGTTGAGAAGTAAAAGTCAGGGTTAGGTTATTAAAAAAAATATCCAAATATTTGATGATCCCCAGGAGCATCAACAAATGTATCATAACCAAATGGAAAGAACATGGCACAACAGCAAACCTGCCAAGAGACGGCCGCCCACCAAAACTCACAGACCGGGCAAGGAGGGCATTAATCAGAGAGGCAGCACAGAGACCTAAGTTAACCCTGGAGAGTTCCACAGCAGAGACTAGAGTTTCTGTACATAGGACGACAATAAGCCGTACACTCCTTAGAGTTGGGCTTTATGGCAGAGTGGCCAGAAGAAAGCCATTACTTTCAGCAAAAAACAAAATGGCACGTTTTGAGTTTGCGAAAAGGCATGTGGGAGACTCCCAAAATGTATGGAGGAAGGTGCTCTGGTCTGATGAGACTAAAATTTAACTTTTCGGCCATTAAACAAAACGCTATGTCTGTCGCAAACCCGACACATCAAATCCACTAAAGAACACCATCCCCACAGTGAAACATGGTGGTGGCAGCATCATGCTGTAGGAAGGTTTTCAGCACCAGGGACTGGGAAAGTGGTCACAGTTAAGGGAAAGATGGATGGTGCTAAATACAGAGATAAACCTGTACCACTCTGTGCATGATTTTAGGTTAGGACGGAGGTTCACCTTACAGCAGGACAAAGACCCCAAACACACTGCTAAAGCAACACTTGAGTGGTTTAAGGGGAAACATGTAAATGTGTTGAAATGGCCTAGTCAGACCTCAATCCAATAGAAAATCTGTGGTCAGACTTAAAGATTGCTGTTCACAAGCGCAAACCATCCAACTTGAAGGAGCTGGAGCAGTTTTGCAAGGAGGAATGGGCAAAAATCCCAGTGGTAAGATGTGGCAAGCTCATAAACTTATCCAAAGCGACTTGGTGCTGTGATTGCCGCAAAAGGTGGCTCTACAAAGTATTGACTTTGGGGGGGGGGGGGGGTAAATAGATATGCACATTGACTTTTTCTGTTATTTTGTCCTATTTGTTGTTTGCTTCACAATAAAAAAAAAATATATATATATCTTCAAAGTTGTGGGCATGTTCTGTAAATTAAATTATGCAAATCCTCAAACAATCCATGTTAATTCCAGGTTGTGAGGCAACAAAACACAAAAAATGCCAAGGGGAGTGAATTCTTTTCAAGTAACTGTACGTTAAAATATTTATTGACGTCATATTGTCTCCTTCCCCATTGCAACCTCCACTGCTCTCTTCATTTGTTTTCTTTTTCAGTTGAGTCCATAGACTCACAAAGTTCCTCAAATTAGAGTGGGGTTTCGTTAGTATGGAGAATGAGAGAGAGTATCATTAGTAGGGAGATTCTTCTATTTATGGCAAAATATACTCCCCCCCCCCATTCCCTCCACCCTCCCCCTTGCAATCCCCCCACTCCCCTCCCCTCCCTCCTGCAATCCCCCTTACTACCATTCAGTAGAAATTTGGGCTTTTGACCTCCCATTGGTTATCCAGTGGACAGGTACCTTCTCAATCTACATCTACATCTTCGCTACCTGTCTACTCTTGAGCTGGGGTGCCCTACCAATGTCTTCCCTCCCTTCTTCGGGATGAGATGGCTCAAAACCCTGCAGATGCCCGCCAGGTATCCAGGGATCCCTCCTTCTTTTTACCAACTTTACTTTCACCTTCCCTACTTTCCCTTTCTGACTATTTCTATTCTTTCTTAGGCTAAGTGTCCTAATTTCAATGTCTCCCTAATTTCACATCTTATTCTTCTGTGGGACCAGTTACCATTGTTCAGCGTCCAGCGGTGGGCCTTCTCTTCTTCTATTTGGCCAGCCAGGAATATCTTTAATTAGTAATTCTAATTTTTTTTACAGAAATCTTGTAACTCCTCTGGGAATCTCAGTGTTACTGAGCATCCGCTTTTTCCACCCTACTAGACACGCTGGAACCCCCAATTATACTGAATATTATGTTTTTGCATTTTGTCCAGCAGTGGATTCAAAACTCTTCTTCTTTCCAATGTTCTACATGATAGGTCTGCATAAAATATTTTTCTTTCTTTTTTTTTATTTCATTATTTCTACTAGATCTTGTCCTTGTGATGTTTCTGGTAGGCAACTTATTCTCAGATATTTTCTTCTATCTCGGTTTTCCTGGTCTTCAAGTTTATACTTCAAATTCCTTTGCTCTGTTTGTAATAAGTCCATCTCCCCTCTTAATTCCCTTATTACTTGAGAATAAGTGTCCAGTTTATTTTCTGTATCCTCCACTCTTGTTAGTGACTGACTCAAGTCATTATGTAACTGATCTGTCTTCAGGGAGATTTCTAGTTTAGAAAACATGGTTGCCATTTCCAATTTTGTAGGCATTTGGGCTTTCGGAGTCGTTTTGAGCATCCAAATCTGTTTTTGGTTGGTTAGATGTGTTCTTCTCTGCCAGTATCTTTTCTTGGACACCTTTATTACTCCCTGTTGTATTTTTACCCCAAATTCCTAATTGATTTTTAGAAGCCGACTTGTCTATGTGTCTTTCATGTGACATTTATTTTTTTATTGTCCCAGGGCTGTCGCTAACTCTGGGTGATTTTGCTGTTCCGCCACCTCTTCCAGTTTTGCCCCTCATCCTGAGTATCTCTTTTTATGTCAATCAGTTGTATAGTCGCACATTCTTCTGCCACTACTATATGTCTGTCCCTCTTCTGACTAATGTCCACTTTATATCTGCAGTCTGTATTGTGTATAACTTTCATGAAATGAAATGACAAGCAACAAAACAAAGTTAACCATTCAAGTAGAATGAGGGGGTGACTCACCACTCCTGCATAGGGGCAGCTCTTCAGGTAGTGACCTTCTTTCTTTATTTTCTGTACATATTTCTCTATTAAGAGTTTAGGGTGTCCACCTATTGTTTTGCAGTCCGTGTGGTACTATGTTGTTTATCCGCTTCTGCCTTCTGTCCTCATCTGCTTACATCTGGCTGTCAGTCCCCTCCGAGAACAGCAGATTATAGCCAAGAGCCTCCGAGCATGTACACCTCCTGTCACTTCCTCTCAGGCTCCCCAGCCTCGCCAGCTGGGGAGCCTGAGCTTGAGCTCTCACCTCCATTGGCAGGCACGCCCTGACTCAGCCTCTCACCCGCTCACTTTGCTGCCTGCACTCATCCTACTTCTCGGCTCTACCTCCACCTCTGCCAATCAAGGATTCTCCTCAGGCTGCACCACTGCTCTCCGGCTAACACTGCCTTCCGGTCCTCTCAGGCCAGCCAGCCAGCCTCTCACCTATCAGCGGAAAGTTTCTGCCTGCTTCATGTGGAGGTAGTCCCTGACTTCCTTGGCGTACCTAGCATGGGCTCTGGGCAGGCGCCATTGTTAGGCTCCTCCCTCCCTTAAAGGACTTTTTATATTATTCAATTATATTTTGAGAGACTGGATTTCACTATATTATGCATATTGGAATATGACTATGGCATTTAACACATGTTTATTTAATTGTGTTGCACTATATATGTGCAATGAAGGGTATTTGTCAGGGAATCAGGAGAATGTGTGGACTGAAGGGTTTAAAACTGCCAGCAGTGTTCACTGAAGCTAGAAAGGTAAAGGGTGGGTGTGTGCCGAGGAGCAAGAGAAACTTTTCTAAGTCTGACAGTTATGGAAGTGGGACCAGCTTAGCACTTTACTCAGAAGGGTGAGCTTATGCAAGCACGGCCTCAAGTGTCCTCAACTGTAGGCGTGCTTTTAAAAGATGGTTGAGCCATGCCCGTCATATGCAGCTGAAAAGGTGATGGGTTCCACATGGCACGTGTGTCTGCGTTTTGATGACCTCCTGGCTACACCTTCTGTAGTATAAATGCTGCAAATTTACACATGTCTTTTTGCTATTAAAGGAGTTGTAAAGTCAGAAGTTTTTTTATCTTAATGCATTCTTTGCATTAGGATAAAAACCTTCTGGGCGTAGCACCCTCCCCAGCACCCCCTAATACCTACCTGAACCCCATCTCTCTCCAGCGATGTCCACGAGTCCCTCGGCTGTCCAGGTCTCTCCCTCCTGATTGGCTGGGACACAGCTGCAGGGCCATTAGCTTCTGTGGCTGTCGATCAAAGTAAGTTAGCCAATTAGGAGCTAGAGGGGACAGGGCCGAATGGCAGCTCCGTGTCTGAATGGACACACGGAGCTGCAGCTCAACTCGGGTGCCTCCATAGCAAGCTGCTTGCTGTGGAGGCACTCGATAGGAGCGAGGGACCAGAGAAGAGGAGGATTCAGGCTGCCCTGTGCAAAACCAACTGTATTATTATTATTATACAGGATTTATATAGCGCCAACAGTTTGCGCAGCGCTTTACAATGTGAAGGAAGACAATACAGTTACAATACAGTTCAAAACAGGAGGAACTAGAGGGCCCTGCTCGTTAGAGCTTACAATCTAGAAGGGAGGGTCAAGTGAAACAAAAGGCAATAACTGTGGGGGATGGGTTGATGGAGAAAAGGAGGTACATTTGTTAGGGGTTGGTAGGATAGGCTTCTCTGAATAGGAGGGTTTTCAGAGATCGCCTAAAAGCTAATAGAGTGGGGGATAATCGGACAGATAAGGGTAAGGAGTTCCATAGGATTGGAGAGGCTCTGGAAAAGTCCTGGAGGCGAGCATGGGAGGAGGTGATGAGTGAGCTAGAGAGCAGGAGGTTTTGAGAAGAACGAAGAGAGCGATTAGGTTGGTATTTTGAGATGAGGCTGGTGATGTAGCTGGGGGCTAGGCTGTGGATTGCTTTGTAAGATGTAAGTATTTTGAATTTAATTCGTTGGGTGAGCGGAAGCCAGTGGAGGGCTTGACAGAGAGGAGCGGCGGACACTGAGCGATTGGTGAGGTGGATGAGTCTGGCGGCAGCATTCATGATGGATTGAAGGGGGGATAGCCTGTGTAGAGGTAAGCCAATGAGAAGGGAATTGCAGTAGTCGAGGCGCGAGATGACCAGGGAGTGAACTAGGAGTTTTGTTGTGTCTTTGGTTAGAAAGGGGCGTATTTTGGAGATGTTGCGGAGGCTGAGGCGGCAAGATTTGGAGAGCGATTGGATGTGGGGTTTGAAGGAGAGTTCAGAGTCCAGGACAACACCTAAGACCTTGGCATGTGGGAATGGGCTGATGGTAATGCCATTGATATTGACGGAGAAATCAGGGGAAGGGGCACGCGGTGGAGGAAAAATTATAAGTTCGGTTTTGGATGGATTTAGTTTGAGGAAGTGGTGAGACATCCAGACCGATATATCTGATAGTAAATTAGTGATGCGTAAGGAGACTGAGGGAGAGAGCTGAGGAGTGGATAGGTAGATTTGGGTATCGTCAGCGTAGAGGTGGTATTGGAAGCCGTGGGAGGCTATCAACTGACCTAGAGAGGAGGTGTAGATTGAAAATAGGAGGGGTCCAAGAACAGAGCCTTGGGGGACTCCAACAGAGAAGGGAAGAGGAGAGGAGGAAGTAGAATTGTAGGTAACGCTGAAGGTGCGGTTAGATAAGTAAGAAGATAACCAGTGAAGAGTACAGTCACGGAGACCAAAGGCATGGAGTTTTTTGAGGAGGAGGGGATGGTCAACCGTATCAAAGGCAGCAGAAAGGTCCAGAAGTAGGAGTACAGAATAGTGTCCATTGGTTTTGGCCGTTAGCAGATCGTTTGTCAGCTTTAGGAGTGCAGTTTCAGTGGAGTGTTGAGGCCGAAATCCAGACTGAAGAGGATCAAGGAGGCTATTCTCGGCAAGGTGGTCGCACAGTCGGTTGTAGACTAGACGTTCGAGGAGTTTGGATGAAAAGGGGAGCAAGGAAATAGGGCGTAGGTTGTTCAGATCGGTTGGGTCCAGTGAGGGCTTTTTAAGTATGGGGCTGACTAGTGAATGTTTTAGAGAGTTGGGGAAGATGCCAGAAGAGAGGGAGAGATTGAAGATGTGGGTTAGAGAGTGTAGAATAGGGCCAGAAGGTGAACGTAGCATTTGCGAGGGAACAGGATCCAGAGGGCAGGTTGTTAAGTGGACGTTAGCAAGTAGTTTAGCAACCTCGTCTGTAGTGGCGGGGTTGAATGAGGGAAGTAATGATCGCACTTGTGGGCGTGAAGCATAAGGCATGGAGGAAGGTATCTGAACAGCAACAATCTCCTTACGAATTGTGTCAATCTTCTGTTTGAAGTGGTTGGCAATCTCCTGGGCGGTGAGTGAGTCAGTGGGAGGGGGTAGTGGAGGACGGAGTAGAGAGTTAAAGGTAGCGAAGAGTTGCCGGGGGCGTGATGACAGGCTGTTAATGAGAGTGATAAAATAGGTCTGTTTGGCAGTGTGGAGACTGGAATTGTATTTTTGGAGGGCGGATTTATATTGGTTGAAATCCTTCTGAGACCGAGTCTTACGCCATAGGCGCTCAAGAGCACGGCTATGCTTTTTCAGACTTCTAGTGTTATCGGTTTGCCAAGGTTGAAGGGGTCGGGGCCTGATTCGGTGTGTGGTGAGGGGGGCCAATGTGTCCAGGGAGGCTAAGAGTGAAGTGTTGTAGACAGAAGTGGCTAGGTTGGTGCAGGACAGGGGTGCAATATTGTCATAGAGGTGGCCGGTAGCAGAGTAGAGAAGAGAAGGGTTGAGATGGCGTGGGTTTCTGCGGGTAACTATACGGTAGCTGGAGGGAGAGGAGGTGGAGTAGAGGGAGAGAGTGAAACTAATAAGGTAGTGATCAGAGAGAGGGAAAGGATTGTTGGAAAGGTTGTGCGGGGTGCATAGGTGGGAGAAAACAAGGTCAATGATATTGCCTTCAGAGTGAGTAGAAGCGTGTATCCATTGCTTCAGGTCAAAGGAGGAGGTTAGATTGAGAAGTTTGGAAGTGGTAGGAGTGTTAGTATTAACAGGGATGTTGAAGTCACCGAGAATGATTGTGGGGATTTCAGAAGAGAGAAAGTAGGGTAGCCAGGCAGGGAAGTCATCAAGAAAGGTTGATACTGGTCCAGGGGGGTGGTAGATCACAGCTATCCTTAGAGAGACAGGGGAGAAAAGACGAATGCAGTGTACCTCAAATGAGGAGAGTGACAGAGAGGGAGGCGGCTGAAGTACCTGAAAGGAGCTATGTGGGGCTAGAAGGCTCCCGACACCCCCTCCCTTGCGTCCGTTGGGTCTAGGGGAGTGAGTCCATAGAAGACCACCTTGGGATAGGGCAGCAGAAGACGCAGTGTCGGATTCGTGCAGCCAGGTTTCGGTGATGGCGAGTAGATTAAATGAGTTAGCGATGGAGCGGGCGTTCCAAAGGGCGCAAGAGAAAGGGAGTCCGGTTTTGGGAAGAAGAGAGATTGGAACTAGATTGTGCTGACTGCCACTGCAGCCAGAGGGTGTAGGGTACGTGGTGTATTGAGCATGGGTAGATGGAGGCCCAGGGTTTGGGGATATGTCTCCAGAGGCCAGGAGAAGCAGAAAGGTGAGGGTGGTAATATGAGAGTGTGATTTATATGAGGGGACATGCCCCAGTTTCCTGGAGGATTTGTGTGCATGTGGATTTAGAAGTAGCAGGAGATGGTGAGTGCAGTAATAAGGTGAGGACAGAAGTTAGGGTGATATATATAAGATGTGGGGTGGAGAAGAGGGGTGAAGTAGAGAGAATTTAAGGATGGAGGATAGGGCAGTCAGAAGAAGTGCCAGAGAGTGCATTTTACCAGGATAGAGCTGAAGAGGTTTAAAAAAATAAAAAAAAAATAAAAAGGAGGAGATCACCTGCAGTATATGTGGTGTATATCTCAGCCTTTCCTGTGTTCCTTCACTTTGTGCATTCTCTGAAGTGCAGATTCAGAAGTGTGTCCCACTTAGCGAAATCGCCCCCACTTCGAGAAGAGAGCCCCCCGAGAGCAAACGTGCCCCCCCTGCACACGTGCCTTCCCCAAGTGATGTGCTGATTTTATACTATTAGATCTGGGGTGGGGGCTTATCCAATTAGTAATCAGGAATTGATAAATTAGGGCTGGACATATACTACAGTTTCACTTCACAAAGATTTAAAGATAACTGGCAGATACCCCTAAAGGTTAAAGGCTATAATGGTTGTAAATTTAAGGTAAGAAAACATAGGAGGGATAGGCTATGGATGGATAAGCAACTGTACAGAGGAGGTAAGTAAAACATGTTTGTTATTTAAAAAAAAAAGCGACTTTACAATTACTTTAATTTAACCCCTCAGACTGTTTCATTGTTCAATGATTATTGCACACTAAAACCTTAAATTTGCAGCGTAAATTAACCATTATGGCAATTGTCACCATTACAAAATTGCTTCATTATTTTGAGCAAAAAAAGTTGTATTTTCTTTTGTATTGTGAAAACTGCTGCTTCTGAGATTCCTTATGTGACATAAAGCCAGACCACATGGTACCAGGAGTTTTGTCAGTATCTCACTTCAGGAAGGACTGCCAAGAATTTGTTTTTTTTTTTTTCAGTTGGACAGACCATGTTTTATAGATTTACAATAAAATTAGACAGTCCTTAAAGCACAGCCAGGAAGAAATGCCTGTATTTATAATGAGCAAAAATAGCTTACTTATGTACGTAAGTTGTTATAATCTACACATACAAACAAGGGTTTTGAACATAAACATAGTTTCTATAAGCGTACAGATGTAGCACCCTACAAGGTAGGTGCTTGGCAAAGTATAGTGGGCCCTGGCTGCCTAACAGCAGGGCCATGATTTTTAACTGGGCTGTCATGTCTCCCAGGTGTGGCTGTTGAGACTGGGGAGTCTCCCCACTGTGCTCCTGAGAGGGCTCTCATTGGACAGTGGAGGAAACCCAATCAATGGCACATTCAGACCTGTATCTACCCCAGAATGGCAGATTCTGCCGCACAGGATTCTGGGAGTGGGTATAAGTTTGAGGGGAGTGCATGACGCAGCGTCTTTGGACGGGAAGCAGAGTCCCAGGAGGGAGAGTACGGCTGTCTCTCCTCCTGTCAGAAGGATTGGGTGTCCCAAGTGGCTTGCCTGAGGGGACAGAGAGCTGAGCTGAGCTGCAGAGAGGATCCAGTGTGCCGAGGACCAGCGGAGTAGAGGGGGTCCAGTTTCAGGAAAGCATTCCCAGAGCGTTAGTACTGCAAACTACCCCTGGGGGTCTGCCTAGCTGAGCGGGGACCGCTCCGGTGAAGGTCCAAGGGATCCAGGAGCTAGCGGTAAAGGGGGTGCCAGTGTTGACCCTGAAGTTCAGAGGGGGTGCCTAGTGAAAGGACCCTGAAGTGTAGAGGGGGTGCCTAGTGAAAGGACCCTGAAGTATAGAGGGGGTGCCTAATGAGAGGACCCTGAAGTGTAAAGGGGGCGCCAGCGGTTGGGCCCTGAAGAGCTAAAATGTACAGCCTGCAGTGTACAGTGTTGAGAGTTGCAGCAACACAAGCAGTTACAGAGAGCTACCTCAGTCAGGAAGGACTGGAGGGAGCTGTATACAGAACTTTTGAGCTAACCAGAGTGTCAAGAGTCAGTTCGCAGTATAGTCCAGGACTTGTTGAGCTAACCTGAGTGTTAAAAGTCAAGTACAGTTCAGCAAGCCAGCATTTTTCAAGTGCCAACAAGCGTTGGTCGGCATCCAGCCGGCGTCAAGACAGTGGTGAAAGGCATTTTTTCTGCAAAGTGTCCCATTTGTACCTAGTTGAGCCAGAGGAGTATCCCACTTATTACCTTCTCACTATTATCAAATAAACAAAAGGAACTAAAGATGCCGGAATGGTCATTGTCTCCAATCTCACACTTGGGTATTCAGTTTAAATGGGCTGAAGGTATCACTGGTAACAATGGCAGACCCACATCAGGCCCGATGCCTGGAAAACCTGCAACACATAGTTTTGCTAAGTATGCTAATATAAAGCTGGTCTTTTTTTCTATAATGTTTATTGGATTTTCGACATTTTACAAGTGTCAAGTAACATAAACAATGATAGCATGTACGCTTTATGTCTCATTCAAATCAGCATTGTATAGAAAAAAACCTACAAATAATGCAAGGATACAGGTGACTAGTCCATTTGGGCATATGTAATGTGAGTTAGAGGTAACAGTCGTAGGGATGTCCCATCCCAAGATTAGGAGCTAAACGACTTTGAAGTTAAAAAAGCCACTATGATGGGTGCATAGAGGAACAATGAGAAGGAGAAACCAACAAAGAAAAGGAGATCAGAAAAAAAAATTATCACTGGGTTAGAACCCAAACATCAAATTTCTAATCAGGAAATCTTAAATTGTGGGATGGCTGTGGTCAAAATCTAGAGGTAAACAGTGTATAATTCTGGACATTTTATGTCCAAAGTAGCCACCATTTTCTCAAATGTCATACATATGTAATGTACAATTTAAAGTGGTTGTAACCTTACAAAACCATTCACTGCCAGCCCCTCTCTTGGGGCTGCCAGCCATAACAGACTGTGTAGGTGTTTGTTGAAAAAAAAGCCTCTAAATACCTTTTTTCAGATATCCTCAGGCAAGTCACCAGACTCCTGGCTGCTCTATTCCTCTGATCTACAGGCAACAGCGAAAGGGGCCGAGATCTCCCTCTGACATCAGCCTGGGGGGTCACGTGACCACCGTGCTGGCCCAGCCCTCCCACTGTAACCCTTATATGGGGTAGGAGCGCTGCCTAAAGTCACGTGATCGACCTGAAGATATCTGAAAAAAAAAGGTATTTAGAGGCTTCACTTACTTTACTACTTCTAGCGGCAGGAGGGGGGGAGGGAGATGACACACGCACAGGCAAGCTGACCTGGAGGAGGGTGAGAGAGGAGATCAGCAGAAATGGAGACATGTAAACTGACCACGGTAATCAGGGCTCAGCAGCCATGATTACAATGGGCAGCACACCCAAGGGGGACACAGGAACAGGCAGAATCAATCAGGTTTTTTACTTTGCAAATGTTTGCTTAGCAGCAATAAATAAGTGGATAAGCAAACAGGATTCTGATTTGACACAGTGGTCTGTTTTTTTTTTTTTTGTTTTAAAAATGCTTCCACCAGATTTTTAGAGAAGTCAGAACGGTTTGACTATCTAGAAACGCCTTTTTCAACCAGGGTGCCTTGGCAAAATGCCTACAAATTGCCCCAAGCCAGCAGGTGGATGAAGCCTGCCTTTTAGTTTCACAAAGCCACAGGTTTTCATTGTGCACCAACCAATCACCCTCCCCTGCCCCTCTCTGCCAGTGCTGGGGTCACATTAGCTGAGTGATGGAGAAAAACTGAGGGAGAAGAAAAACATTGGAATACTAGTCCGTAGCATTGTGCAAAATTTACTGGATTTGGAAGAATAAATCACCTCTATTGTTGGGTGTCCTAAGTGTGTGGGTGTTAAAGTATTATGTAAAACTATTTGAATGGTTTTTCACATTTTAGAATGGGGTGCCCTGAGATTGTCTATAATCCTAAAGGGTGCCTTGAGTGAAAAAAGGCTGAGAAACACTGGTCTAGAACATTATAGTTTATAACTGTGAAAAGAGTCAGTGTAGGAGTATAAGAAAAACAATATTAATCTCTTATATGTAATCTGACTTTCTTAATTTGAATATAGAGTATAATTGTTATCCATGTGTATTATACACAGATGATAAATTAACATCATTCTGCTACCATTAAAATCATTAAAACAGCTTAGCTAATCTGCAAAGAAATGCATTACTCTCTCTCTGGTAAGCACACATCTTCAAAAAAAGAGAATCATGTGCTCTGTCACATGGGCCCTATGATATAGCCAGTTTATGTTTTCATGCCTTGTGTGTTTTGTATGATAGTAATTAACTATGGCATCAGCTGAGCTTGCACCTTATGGTATTGCAGTTTTACTATAGGCAGATAAAGATTTATGGACTTTATTAAAAAATGAAAAATGTGGAAAGGCATTGCAATGTCAGCTCTGCTGTCACCTATATAATGTGTTTTTTGTGTTCAGTTATTACTGACAGTATTGACTCATAAGTTCATGATGGTTTCTTTTTCACTGTGTGAGGCCTCTCTTTATTTTTAAAGTGGTTCTGAAGGCTGAAGGTTTTTACCTTCATGCATTCTATGCATGAAGGTAAAAAACCTTTAATGTGCAGCTCCACCTGCAGCCCCTCTTATACTCACCTGTGCCCGATCATTATCCAGCAATGTGCACAAAAGCAGAAGCTCTTCCAGGTCTCTTCATCTTTATTGACTGGGGCACAGCAGCGGGAACCAAGCTCCTGCTGCTGTCAATCATAGCCAGTGAGGAGGGAGCGGAGGGCAGGGCCGAGCTGGCTGTGCTCTGTGTGTCTTATACACACAGAGGTGGCTCAGCAGCAAGCATGCATGAGTGCCCCCAGAGCAAACCGCTTGCTAAGGGGCACTCAGTGGGGGACCTGTGAAGAGGAGGATAGGGGCTGCTCTGTGCAAAATCTTTACACAGAGCAGGTGAGTATGATATGTTTTTTTTTTTAATTATAAATCTGATTTTCGTTTAGTGTGTACAGTATTCTTACAGAAATAATCAAATTGAAAAAAATGCACAAGCTCAGGATCATAGAAATACCCTACACTACTTCTACTACGCTAGTACATAGCTACGTTTGCCTTCCTTTGTCTTTGTCGGCCAAGAATTTTCGTACAAGTCATTACCATTCCAACTACATCAACATATGCACTTTCTTAGAAAATGAAACGATCAGTCATCTGATTTTCTCATAGTGTGTACTAGGCTTTAGAGTTGTTGAGAGGTTTATTACCATAGACCCTTTGGGGTTTATTTACTAAAACTGGAGAATGCAAAATCTGGTGCAGCTGTGCATAGAAACCAATCAGCTTCCAAGTTATTTTTTTTTTCAAAGCTTCTCGATGTCGGCTGACGTCACAGATTCGGTCCTGGCTCAGGAAAGATCCTGATCATATACTTCTGATCCTCCCATGTGCCACTCCCACTGAGAGCCTGAGCCAACCCTTCCGGGGGGGGAAGGGGGGGGGGGTTGTGGGCACCTTCCGGGGGGGGTTGTGGGCAGAGCAGAAAGACAGTGACTGACAGTCCCCAGCTCTCTGCTTAGGCAGCACCAAGAGATCAGCGTTGTTTGATCGCTTGGTTCTCAGCCTTCGAACCGGTGGGGGACAGAGGCAGCATCGAACTAATCACCTAGGTAAGTATGATTCAAAAATAAAATAAATAATCCCATACTTCTCTTTTAATTGATCAAGCTGAAGTTTGAAGCTGATTGGCTATCATGCACAGCTGCACCAGATTTTGCTTTCTCCAGTTTTAATAAATGAACCCCTTTGATAGGCATTACAGGCCTGGCAGCCATTAGTGCACACTACTTCTAAGCAATAATAAATATTTACATGGTGTGCTGGTATACTCTGCAGTGTGTCTTTTTTTGTCTTGTAGAGAATATTCTGGTGTGTTCTCTCTCTTGCACATATTGGCTTTTTTTTTTGTGCACCTTAATGCCCACAAAACAAGCAAATGCATTGAGTCAACATATCGATCTGTAAACTTCAGGAACACACCCAAACATTCCAGGACAAACCCTTGGGCACATTCTTATTATTTGTAATAATTTAGATCCATCAAATAAGAGTACCCTTATCCATGAAGTTCCCTAATCTCCACTGTATTTTTTAGAATAGAGTCAGTATTTGTAAATCCATTTCCCTCCAAGATGTTTGAATCGGGGGCTCTGCACAACTCTGTAAGGCACCTTGCTTACTTATTCTTCATCCATTGAAGAAACTTCTTCCCACCTAGGGAGGTATGCATCTGCAACACCTAATGTTGACTGGACCTTTACAGTGCTTTGCGTGCCCTCCTTGACTACCTCAGGCTGTGGTGGTTTTTGCAAACCAAAAAGGCAATCTGTAATGGCAGACAGTATGACTCCTTCTCGTTCATTCTTGTTGATGTAGAAACTTCACTGCCTTAGTTGAACCCATTTCTGTGTCTTTTTGGAAGTAGCCATTGTGATAGAGGAGCAAGGCTTTGCTTCCCTATGTTGGAGCTGCCTCCCTTATAACTGATCATCGATAACTGGTGGGGAAGTGATCAAGAAGCTGTAGGAGAGGTGGAGGAACTACAGATTTACAAAATAAATGAGGCAGAGGCAGCGAGAGGTTATTACACTGCAGGTCCTCTGATACAGCGTACAACCCTTAGGATAACATGAGCTCAGTAGTGATATTTGCAAAAAACACAGTTGGTTGAATTTGGTGCAGGGACACTCTGGATGTCTTCACATCCATTGTGCTTTTGCTAGGCGCCACGTGCATCCCTGTGCCTTTAGGAAGGGGTGGGCTCCCTCCAGGCACACCTGCCCTTAACCTATAAATTGCTATATATGCTCCTACTATGGAGACTCTGGACATTTTAGAGTTTGGACCTCTACAGATATATACAGAGGTCCCTTGACGTGGGCACTGCGGGTTACGCATATATATTTGCAATTGTATACAAACAAAACCCTCTGTTTTTTACATAAACTGTTAGGATCAATTCGGTTGTTTTGCAGGCTGGCTAGTAAGTCTGCTAAAAAAATCTTTTGCTTGTTTGCCTTCTCAGTAAATCAGCTTGTGACTGAGCAGGCAGCACTGTAATGGAATCAAAGATAAAGTAAATGAATCAATCTCCAAACCGGACAGATTAGGTGATTCAGATCCTTTTTGGCAGATCCATTCTTTTAAATTTTTCTAAATACATTTCTTCTGCATATGATGATATATCACATTCACAATGAAAACTGTGCATAATACATAGAAGTATATTGTTATACCTGGACTCACAAATGTGATGCAAAACTTTTTTCTACCAGTGATTACACAATGTAAAGAAATGCGGCCTATTATCCTGGTACGGGTCAGTTCTTTGGGCAAAATAGATTCCTCCTTCACATTTCTAGACATTATGTCCTGTGCAGTTCCCTAAGTAACTGCAGTTCCTTAAGACCTTAGTCTTCTACCTTTTAACATATGTGTGCATACTCAGTAGTTTCCACTCTCTTCTAGGAATCACATAGTTGCCAACATTTGAAAAACATTTGTGGGGACACTTTTTCTTTCTGTGTGGTGAGAAAGCCTCTGTAGGCGGGGCATTACTTTAATTGGTGGTAGGTCATTCATATATTATAGGTGTAGATGTACAAGAAGCAAGATGAGCAATAATGTGGTGTGCAAATTGCCCCACGGTGAGCAGTGGGCGTGGTTTAAAATACACTAAATATTGGGTGTGGCTTAAATAGTCTGCGATGACTTACATAGTGCAGAATGTGGTAATGTTAATTAGGGAATATACAGTGCAGAACGAGGGAGGGTGGAGATGATTGTGTGTATGTGCGCGCAGGATGGGGATGACAAAATTGAGGTGTTTGTGTGCACGCACGTGCAGGATCGAGGGGTGTGTGTGAAGAATGCTTGTGTGTGTTAGGAGGTGACAGCATGGCTATTGCTTGCCCCCCCCTTCCCCCCCAAAAACAAAAAAAAAAAACACAGAGAATCCTCTGTTCGGGTCCACTCCAGCCTCACGTGTTGCAGTTCAAGGCAGGCTGGCATATGTATCTTCACCCCTCTGAGATTGGCCATGCCCCCTCTCCGAGTCCCACCCAATTACTGAGAGGCAAGCTCCACCCTACCTGACCTTGCATTGGTGAGTGAGAGTCCCTAAATACTGGAGCCGCGTGAGCTGCTTAGCTGCTGCTGAGGGAGGAGGTAGGGCCTGGGGTCAGATCTGATCTCTGTTCCCAGCAGAGTTGTATAAAGTACTCGAAACCCATACTTGAGTAAAAGTACAAGTGCACGATCAAAAAGTGACTTGATTAGAAATGGAAGTGCTCGATCAAAAAGTGACTTGAGTAGAAGTACTAAAGTATTCAACATTTTTTGTACTTAAGTATTGCAAGTAGTTTTTTTTAATTTTGCTACTCAAGTACTGAAAGTAAAAGTACCAGTAGTTTTGAAAAAAAAAATTGCTACTCAAGTACTGAAAGTAAAAGTACAAGTACTGTGTTAGGTAGTTATTAAAGAAAGAAGTCAAAAGTTTTAACATCATATTGTTTTTTATTATTTCAAATGCAGCTTTTATTTATACATACAGTAGCATTTATTTTCGTATGCGCTGATAATACACATGTTTTGAGCTTCATGAAACCTGCCATCTACTGTTCTGGCAGTGGTCATTTTTATAATTGTAACGAGTAACTATGCAGCACAACAAAAAAATATCAGAGTAGAAGTATTGAAATCATTGAAAAAATGTAGTGAAGTAAAAGTGGAAGTAGGAGAAAAAAATTCTACTCCAGGAAAGTACAGATACCACCTTTCGGTACTTAAGTACAGTAGTGAAGTAGTTCTACTTAGTTACTATACATCTCTGGTTCCCAGCAGTGTGTTTGTTCTACTTGTAACCAGCCCCGCAGCTGTCCTTGACAATTGGTAATTTTTGGGGCTCAGCCTGGGACAAGAAAATTTTGTGACTGCTGCTAAGAAATTGTGGGTGTCCCAGGTGATTCGCAATTGTTGGCATTTATGGAATCATGTAGTTCTTGAATCCTAATTGTCTGGATTTGCAAATTGTATTATTCTTCACAGAATGCACATATCTGCATACAGTACATCTGAAAAATATTCACAGTGCTTCATTTTTTCCACATTTTGTTATGTTACAGCCTTATTCCAAAATGGATTATATTATTTTCCTCAAAATTCTACAAAAAATACCCCATAATGACAACGTGAAAGAAGTTTGTTTGCAATCTTTGTAAATTTGTTAAGAATGAAAAACGAAAAGGCCACATGTACATAAGTATTCACAGCATTTGCCATGACACTCAAATGTGAGCTTAGGTGCATCCTGTTTCCACTGATTATTCTTGAGATGGTTCTACAACTCGATTGAAGTCCACCTGTGGTAAATTCAGTTGATTGGACATGATTTGGAAAGGCACACACCTGTCTTTACAATATCCCACAGTTAAAAGTGTATGTCAGAGCACAAACCAAGTCATGAAGTCCAAGGAATTGTCTGTAGCCCTCCGAGACAGGATTGTATCAGGGCACAGTTTTGGGGAAGGGTACAGAAAAAGTTCTGCAGCATTGAAGGTCCCAGTGAGCTCAGTGGCCTCCATTATCTGTAAATGGAAGAAGTTTGGAACCACCAGGACTCTTCCTAGAGCTGGCCGCCCAACCAAATGGCGATTGGGGGAGAAGGGGATTAGTCAAGGAGGTGACCAAAAACCCGATGGTCAATCTGACAGAGCTCCAGCGTTTCTCTGTGGAGAGAGAAGAACCTTCCAGAAGAACAAACATCTCTGCAGCATTCCACAAATCAGGCCTGTTTGGTAGAATGGCAAGACGGAAGCTACTCCTCAGTAAAAGGCATATGACAGCCCACCTGGAGTTTGCCAAAAGGCATCTTAAGGGCTCTCAGACCATGAGAAACAAAATTTTGTGGTCTGATGAAAGAAAGATTGAACTCTTTGACCAGAATAGGAAGCGTCATGTCTGGAGGAAACTAGGCACCGCTCATCACCTGGCTAATGCCATCCCTACAGTGAAGCATGGTGGTAGCAGAATCATGCCGTGGGGATGGGAGACTAGTCCAGATCGAGGGAAAGATGAATGCAGCAATGTACAGACACATACTTGATGAAAACCTGCTCCAGAGTGCTCTGGACCTCAGACTGGGGTGAAGGTTCATCTTCCAACAGGACAGCGACCCTAAGCACACAGCCAAGATAACAAAGGAATGGCCACCGGACAGCTCTTTGAATGTCCTTGAGTGGCCCAGCCAGAGCCCAGACTTGAACCTTATTGAACATCTGTGCACTGATGCTCCCCATCCAACCTGATGGAGCTTGAGAGGTCCTGCAAAGAAGAATGGGAGAAACTGCCCAAAAATAGGCAAACATTGTGTGTCCAGCTTGTAGCATCGTACTCAAAAAGACGTGAGGCTGTAATTGTTGCCAAAGGTGCTTCAA
The DNA here is from genome assembly GCF_965119305.1 of Pelophylax lessonae. Taxonomy (NCBI): domain Eukaryota; kingdom Metazoa; phylum Chordata; class Amphibia; order Anura; family Ranidae; genus Pelophylax; species Pelophylax lessonae. Next base: position 507,062,437 of record NC_138770.1, on the reverse strand, counting down.
CAAAGTATTGAGCAAAGACTGTAAATGCTTTTGTACATGTGATTTTTTTCAATTTTTATTTTTAATAAAGTTTCAAAGATTTCAAACAAACTTCTTTCACATTTTCATTCTAGAGTATTGTTTGTAGAAATTTGAGAAAAATAATGAATTTATTCAATTTTGGAACAAGGCTGTAACATAACAAAATGTGGAAAAAGTGAAGCACTGTGAAAACTTTCTGGATGCACTGTATATGTATTCAGATTTGCCCATTTAGCCAAACTGACACCACTTTTTTCAGTCTCTGGATGATCAGAAAGGCACATACATAATAATGTGAGCATTCTATGTAAGGGAATCATTTGTTTTGTAAATCCAGAATTAACCCAAACTAGAACTGCATCATCTTGCATGCTGGCCAGGGATAAACTTGGATATGAGACCACCACAATCCCTTTAAAAAAAATCAACTTCACTGCTTGTGTAAAACATGTATAATTTATTTTTAATTCAGTGATATGAAAACATTAAAAGCATTCTTACCCCTAAAAATGAAAATCTCCATAGAGACCATCAAAGAGCCTCCAAAAAATGGAAGTACAAATTAAAAATGGTGTATAAACCAGCAAGTGCATGTAAATAAAGATTTTACAGTTATATTACCAGCATAAACGAATTGCATTTATAAACCCAAAAGGGGTTCAGCAAGAGCACCCATCTAGGGGAACATTCTGATAAATGATGATGTACTTACACATTATGATATATGTAAAGCTATTCTGTGTGAATGCACTTGACACCTTGTTGCAGCATTTTATGGGTATTGACTCCCCAAGATCTAATTTGTTTTACAATCCTTCCCCCTTTTTTTTAAGCCAACACTTTTACAGTGGGAATAGATAAGAATCACCTTCTTTAAAATATTCACATTCTGTTGCTTTGCAGCCTAAAATGAAGACAGACACATTTTTTTGTTTTATTCAGCTGTATTTACAAGTCCAGCCTATAACATCCAAGTGGAAGATATAACACCAACATGTCAGAAAAAAAAAAAAATCAAAAACCATCGCTGAGTTGGAAAAAGGATCACCCCCTTATGTCAGTATTTTGTTAAACCATATCTTGCTTTATTTACAGCCTTTAGTCTGTTGGGATATGTCTCTACTAACTTTGCACATCTAGACTTTGCAATATTTGCTCACTCTTCTTTGCAGAACTGCTCAAGTTCAGTTAAATTTGATTATGTCTGCAGACTTCAAGTCATTTCACAGACTTTAAATCTGGTTTAAAGGAGTTGTAAAGGCAGAAGTTTTTTTTATCTTCATGCACAAAGATAAAAAAGCTTTTGTGTGTAACAGCTGCCCCAGCACCCCCTTAAAATTACCTGAGCCCCATCTCTATCCAGCGATATCCTCAAGACCCTCGGCTGCCTGGGACTCTCCCTCCTGATTGACTGAGACACAATAGTGGCACCATTGGCTCCCTCTGTTGTCAATCAAAGTTAGTTTGCCAATCAGGAGAGAGAGGGGGTGGGGCCAAACAGCAGCTCCGTGTTTGAATGGACACACAGAGCTGCAGCTCAGCTTGGGTACCCCCATAGCAAGCTGCTTGCTGTTGGGGCACTCGACAGGAGGGAGGGGCCAAGGGCAGCAAAGAGGGACCCATGAAGAGGAGGATCCGGGTTGCCCTGTGCAAAACCACTGCACAGAGGAAGTAAGTATAACATATTTGTTATTTAAAAAAAAAAAAAACACGAGACTTTACAATCACCTTAGTTTTGGGCTCTGACTAAGCCATGCCCAAGGACATTCACCTTTTCTCTTACGTCCTCCGACAGTCGCCGCCTCTTCATATTCGTCACATATGGGGTATTAGACTTTGCTCCGAAGGAGTAGCTAGGCAACAGAATATGTTAATAAAGCTTTTAACATATCCAACATATCCCACCCTCAAGGGGTGGTCCCCTCAGTCAATACCCTCCTACTTCCTGCAACCATATCTCAGTTTTAATGTCTAGCTTGTCAGGAGTGGCTGGCTCTCTCTGTGCTGGGACTTTATGTCCCAGACTCTTTCTTCTTTTTAATATTTTGTTTGAGTTTTTCTCTCTACCTTTACTTAGCTGTTGTTTTATCAGCGTTAGTTAGTTCTTCGGACGAAGAGGATCATGCGGACTGGGTCTCGGGCTGATCCCCCTGGTCGCAGGTCGTGGGTCAGTGGCTTCCCAGTCTGCCATCGAGCGTTCAGCCAGGTAACGCTCCTGGCATAGTGAACGACCCATCCCTGTTCGGTGCAGGGATGCTTGGTGAGGTGGCTACCTCACTGGACGCTGTGCGGTTTCTTAACCCACGTTCGGAGCGTCTTGTATGCGACTCTCCCTGCCTCATGTGTAGCGGCTTGTTCGCCTGTGCGGGTCCCCCACACCATGGTGAGGTAAGTGTATTTATGTGGGGACCTGTCTGTCTGGAGGGGTGTCAGTCTGGGACTGTGTAACCTGTCTCTATGCACACTGTTTGTCTCCCTATCTCTCGGCTGCATGCTGTGGGCTGCAAGGGGGGGGGGGGGAGTTGTGTGACACTATGGGTGTCAGCATGATCAGTGTGGAAAGCTGTGTGCTGTGGGGCATGTTTTATGGCATGTTTGGGCACTTACAGCGATCGCTGCGGCGATCGGTTCTGTTTTTTTACATACAGACGTGTGCATTACTGCACTGTGGAGCGACGGTTTCGGCGCCAAAAGACGCCATTTTGCCTGCCCCCGCTCCGGCCGCATGTTTTACATGCATGGCGGCCATTTTCTTGTAGCCTCCATAGGTTTACATAGAGCGCCCTAGCAGCATCACTTCCTCTTCCCAGGAACACCGATCGAGGCAGCAGCAGCGGCGAGGGTCTCCTCAGGTTTTATCCTTCTGTTTCTTGCTATCCATTGCCTGTGTTCAGTTTACATATCCCTGTGGGGGTCTCATTGTGCTTGAGTGTGACGCGGTGGGCTGCGCTTGCCGCGCTTGCTAAAAGGGGCAGTTAACCCTTGGTTGTCTGGCATTACAGGGGCAATGGATTCTCAGGAGGGCAAATTTCCTACAGTATTGGTGGAAAGCCAGGGGACCGCTGCTTCCCCCCCAGGGGGGGATTTAGCCACTATTGTGGCTGGCCTTGCTGCTCAGGTGCAAATGCTGGTGGCTGCTCAATCTACCAAAAGGCCCAGAGTTGTGCTCTCCTCTGATTCTGAGGGTGAAGGTGATGGGGCTGTTCTAGCAGGGGCTTCCCTATCGGGGTCCCGCTCCTCTCTTGATCTAGTGGGGTCTGAGGTGGAGGCTGAAGTTGAGGGGGTTGATAATTCTCCCCCTGGCTCGCCTGAAGAGCTTGCAATCATGGATGAGTTGATTGCTTCTATTAAGCAAACGCTGCGTTTGCAGGACGAAGTGTGTCCCCCCGCTGCCTTGGCGGCTTATGGGACGCAGAGGAAACGCAGGACGCCACAGGTTTTCCCCTGCAATGCTGATTTTCAGCGCGCTGTTAAGGATCAATGGCGCGATCTGCGCAAACCTTTTGCGGTACCAAGTAGATTCAAGCTGCGTTATCCTTTTTCACCTGCCACTGATGAAAGGTGGTGCGTGCCTCCACCGGTGGATCATGCGATTGCGGTTTTGAACAAAGCCACTGCGATTCCTGCAGAGGGTTCACCCATTTTCCGTGATGCCACAGATAGGAGACTGGAGTCTCTGGCCCGTCATACGTATTCTGTTACGGGTTCTATGCTTAAAGCTCTGTTTGCTTCTCTCATGGCGGCCCAGGCGATCGCAAGTTGGACGCAGATGCTTAGGCGCGTCTTGGTGGCCGACTCGGCCTCGCCGGCGACCCTGGATATGGTGGATCAGATCCACCAGGGTGTCATGTATCTGTGTGATGCGGACCTGGACCTGATTCCGTTGGCTGCACGGGTGCACAGTGTGGCGGTGTTGTCTCGCCGCCTGGTTTGGTTAAAATGTTGGTCGGTGGACCAATCTTCGCGTAAGACCTTAGCCAATCTGCCTTATGATGGGTCTCGCCTTTTTGGGGAGTCCCTGGATGTGTTGATTAAGGGAATCACCGGGGGTAAGAGCACTCTCTTGCCTCATTTCCCCAAGGCTAAGGGGGCTTCTGGGAAGAAGCATGCTAATTTTCGGCCCCCTCAGGGGTCCTTTCGTGCCTTTCGGCCGCACTACAAGGGCAAGCCGTTCAAAGGTCAAGGCTCTCAGAAGAAGCCCTGGTCTGGTAAGCAGAAGTCCGGCCAATCCGGACCTGCAGCCCATAACAGTTCGGCCTGAAGGGGCGCCCTCACCCAGTTTTGGGGTGGGGGGACGCTTGCTCGGTTTTCTTCAGCCCTGGTTGGCCCGTGTGCGGGACAGATGGGTTCAGGAAATCGTTCGGTCTGGTTACAAGATCGAGTTTCTCTCTCGGCCGGAGAGCAGATTTTTTCCTTCAAATCTTCATCTGTCTCCGGAGCGCCTGCGGGACCTACACCTGGCGGTGCAGGACCTGAGGGCTCAGGGAGTGGTGGTTCCGGTGCCTCATCGGGACAGATTTCGGGGGTTTTATTCAAACCTGTTCACCGTGCCCAGGAAGGAGGGCAAGGTTCGTCCGATTCTGGACTTGAAGGCTCTGAACTGCTCTGTGCGGGTTCGCAAGTTCCGCATGGAATCCCTGCGGTCGGTGGTGGCTGCCCTGGTTCCGGGGGAATTCATGGCCTCCATCGATTTGAAGGATGCGTATCTTCACATCCCTATCTTCGAGGGTCACCAGAGGTTCCTTCGATTTGCCATTGCGGAGGATCACTACCAGTTCGTGGCGTTGCCTTTTGGCCTCGCCTCGGCTCCGCGGGTCTTCACCAAGGTGCTTGCACCGGTTCTGGCATTATTGAGGGCCCAGGGCATTTCTGTCCTGGGGTATCTGGACGACATTCTGGTTCGGTCTGCGACCAGCCAGGGTCTGGAGCAGGACCTGTCTGTCACGATGCAAACTCTGCAGGAGTTTGGTTGGACGATAAATTTTCCAAAGTCGGCACTGAGTCCGTCTGTTCGTCTTCCCTACCTGGGAATGATTTTGGACTCGGTGCAGGCGAAGGTCTTCCTGCCGGAAGACAAACTCAGAACTCTTCAGGAGGAAGTCAGGTCCCTCCGGGACGTTCCGCACTCGTCTCTACGGACGTGCATGAGATGTCTGGGATTGATGGTCTCGGCCTTCGAGGCGATTCCCTTCGCCCAGTTTCACACGCGGGGTCTCCAAGCGGAGATCCTGTCCAAGTGGGACGGGCGACCTCAATCTCTGGATCTTCAGATCTCGTTGAGTCATCGCACCAGAAAAGACCTTCTGTGGTGGCTCCAGTCCCCGATGGTGTCCGGGGGCAAGTCGTTTCGTCCTATCTCGTGGACGGTAATCTCCACGGATGCCAGCCTGTCGGGCTGGGGTGGTGTTCTGGGCGTTCTGTCCGCCCAGGGAACTTGGTCGGAGGGGGAGTCCTCCCTTCCGATCAACATTCTGGAATTGCGTGCGATAAGTCTCTGTCTTCGTCGCTGGACGGACCGGCTGCAGGGCTGCCCGGTTCGGGTGCAGACGGACAATGCCACGGCGGTGGCCTACATCAACTACCAAGGGGGCACCAGGAGTGCCCGAGCGGCTCGGGAAGTGGCCGACATTCTGTCTTGGGCCGAGACTCATGTCCCGGCGATAACGGCGGTTCACATTCCGGGGGTGGAGAACTGGCAGGCGGACTATCTGAGTCGCCAGACCCTGGATCAGGGGCAATGGTCTCTCCACCCGGCTGTCTTCCAGATGTTGTGCGCGAAGTGGGGTCTTCCAGATGTGGACCTGTTCGCGTCACGTCTCAACAACAAGGTGAGGAGGTTCGTGGCACGGACGCGCGACCCTCGGGCAGACGCGTCGGACGCGTTAGTGGCCCCGTGGCATCAGTACAGACTGATGTATGCGTTTCCACCGATCCAGTTGCTGTCCAGGTTCCTTCGCAGGTTTCAATCGGAACGCAACGCGGTGATTCTTGTGGCACCGGACTGGCCTCGCCGGTCCTGGTACGCAGACCTCGTGAATCTGGCGGTCGACGCCCCGTGGCGTCTGCCTCTTCGAGACGATCTACTGTCTCAAGGACCGATATACCATCCTGCTTTACAGTCGCTGGCTTTGACGGCCTGGCTGTTGAAACCGAGGTCCTGAAGGAGAGGGGTCTCTCTCCGGAGGTCGTTCATACTTTAATCAACGCGAGGAAGTCTTCCTCTGGGAAGGTTTACTACCGTACTTGGAAGGCCTATTTTGCCTGGTGTGAGTCCAGGGGGTTTTCACCCCGCACGTACTCGGTGTCCCGTGTGCTGTCTTTCCTTCAAGCGGGTGTTGATCAGCGCTTGGCGCTGGCTACGATAAAGGGTCAGGTGTCTGCTCTGGCCGTTCTGTTTCAACGTCCCGTGGCATCCAACCTTTTGGTTGGCACCTTTGTTCAGGGTGTGCGGCATCTGGTTCCTCCTAGGAGGGATCCTCTGCCCCCTTGGGACTTGAATCTCGTGCTATCTGTGTTACAACGTGCTCCTTTTGAACAGATCAGGGAGATCTCGTTGTCTATGTTGTCCAAAAAGGTCGCCTTTTTGGTGGCGATCACTTCGGCTCGCAGAGTGTCGGAGCTGGCGGCTTTGTCCTGCAAGTCTCCGTACTTGGTTATTCATTTGGATAAGGTGGTCTTGCGACCTAATCCTTCCTTTCTTCCGAAACGTGTTTCGGAATTCCATCTTAATGAGGACATTGTCTTGCCTTCGTTGTGCACGAAGCCTAATCATCCACAGGAGGTGAGATTGCACTCTTTGGATGTTGTTCGGGCGATCAGGGTTTACCTTCGATCGACTGAGTCTTTTCGTAAAACGGACTCCTTGTTTGTTCTTCCAGAGGGTCCTCGGAAGGGCATGGCGGCTTCGGCCTCTACCATCGCTAAATGGATCAGACAGACCATTGAACAGGCCTATGCCTTGCAGGGGAAGGTTCCCCCTGTGCCTGTGAAGGCGCACTCTACTAGATCTCTGAGTACGTCTTGGGCCTGTCGTCATGGGGCTTCTGTAGCCCAGGTGTGTAAGGCGGCGACTTGGTCGACCGTGCACACTTTCACAAAATTCTACAAAGTAGATGTTCGGGCATCGGCGGATGCTTCCTTTGGCCGCAAGGTTCTTAGTGCGGCTGTTCCCTAGGGTCCCTTGTTGGGGACTCCTGGCTGTTGGGATAAGTTTTGTATCCCCTGGTTTTTGCCTTTTCCTGGGTTGTTGCTCCTGTTGAGCACTTGTTTTTTGCTGTTGCCCAGCTGGTTTCCTTCCTTTGGTAAGGTTCCTTTCTTGATGTGGAAACTGCGTTGCCTTTCGGCGCGGATGTGTTTCCCACCCCTCATGTTTGCACTGCTTTGGGACGTCCCCATATGTGACGAATATGAAGAGGCGGCGACTGTCGGAGGACGTAAGAGAAAACTGAATTTTTGTAAAATCTTACCTGTAAAATTCCTTTCTCTGAGTCCTCCGACAGTCGCCGCCCCCGCCCCTCTTTTGGGGTTTGGTTGTATACTCTACTGCTATTCCACTAAAACTGAGATATGGTTGCAGGAAGTAGGAGGGTATTGACTGAGGGGACCACCCCTTGAGGGTGGGATATGTTGGATATGTTAAAAGCTTTATTAACATATTCTGTTGCCTAGCTACTCCTTCGGAGCAAAGTCTAATACCCCATATGTGACGAATATGAAGAGGCGGCGACTGTCGGAGGACTCAGAGAAAGGAATTTTACAGGTAAGATTTTACAAAAATTCAGTTTTTTCTCTTTCAGCCAGGTGTGGTCATTTTTGCTATGTGCTTTGAATCATTGCCATGATGGAAGGTAAACTTTCTTCCCATTGACAACTTTATGGCAGAGGGCAGCAGATTTTTCTGAAGAATTTGAAGGTATTTTGCCCCATCCATTTTTCTTCTATCCTGATATGTGCTCCAGTCCCTGCTGCAGAGGAACAACCCCATAACAGGATATTACCACCTTCATGCTTTACTACAGGAATGGTGATATTTGGATGGTGAGCTGTTTTAGATTTCCGCCAGACATACCATTTGGTGTTGAGGCCAAATCATTCAAATTTAGTCTCATCTGACCACCTTTAATGCACCTTCAAGATTCTGAGGCCACATGGAAAAAGTTGTTATGGTCAGATGACATCTGGCGGAAATACAATACAGCTAACCATCCAAATAAAGCCCTTCCTACAGTAAAACATGGAGGTGGTAATATCCTGTTATGGGGGTGTTTCTCTGCAGCAGGGAATGGAGCACTTCAGGATAGAAGGAAAATGGAGGGGGCAAAATACCTGACTTAAAGCACATTGAAAATCTGTGGAATGACTTGAAGACAAATGGTCACCATCAAGTGTAACTGAACTTGAGCAGTTCTGCAAAGAAGAGTGGGTAAATATTGCAAAGTCTAAATGTGCAAAGTTAGTGGAGGCATATTCCAATAGACTAAAGGCTGTAATTAAAGCAAAAGGTGGTTCAACAAAATACTGGCATAGTTACATAGTCAGGTTAAAAAAAGACACAATACCATCTAGTTCAACAAATAAAAGAGAAAACAAAAAAAAAAATCATACAATCCCATATACACAATCCTATACCCACAGTTGATCCAGAGGAAGGGGAAAACCCCCAGCAAAGCATTATCCAATTTGCTACAGCAGCGGACATAAAATCCTTCCTAATCTCCTGAGGGGCAATCGGATATTTACTGGATCAACTTTACCTATAAATGTTAGTACCCAGATATATTATGTATATTTAGAAAATAATCGAGGCCTTTTTTTTTAAAGCAATCTACTGAGCTGGCCAGAACAGTTCTTGAGGGAGTCTATTCCACATTATCACAGCTCTTACTATGAAGAAACCTTTCCGTATTTGGAGATTAAATCTCTTTTCCTCTAGACATAAAGAGTGCCTCTGGTTCTCTGTGATGACCTTAAAGTGAATATCCCAACACCAAGTTCACTATATGGATCTCTTATGTACAGTATCTTAGAAAAGTGAATACACTCCTCACATTTTTGTAATTAATTTATTAAATCTTTTTATGTGACAACAATGAAGAAATGACACTTTTCTACAATGTAAAGTAGTGAGTGTACAGCTTGTATAACAGTGTAAATTTTTTGTCCCCTCAAAATAACTCAACACATAGCCATTAATGTCTAAACCGTTGGCAACAAAAGTGAGTACACCCCTAAGTGAAAATGTCCAAATTGGACCTAATTAGCTATTTTTCTTCCCGGTGTCATGTAGCTTGTTAGTGTTACAAGGTCTTAGGTGTGTTTAATTTGGTGTTATCGCTCTCACTCTCTCATACTGGTCACTGGAAGTTCAACATGACACCTCATGGCAAAGAACTTTGAGGATCTGAAAAAAAAAGAATTGTTGCTCTACATAAAGACAAGACGCTGAAACTGAGCTGCAGCTTGGTGGCTAAGACCATACAGCGGTTTAACAGGACAGGTTCCACTCAGAATCGATCTCACCATGGTCGACCAAAGCAGTTCAGTGCACGTGCTCAGCGTCCTATCCAGATGTTGTCTTTGGGAAATAGACGTATGAGTGATGCCAGCATTGCTGCAGAGGTCGAAGGGGTGGGGGGTCAGCCTGTCAGTTCTCAGACCATACGCCGCACACTGCATCAAATTGGTCTGCATGGCTGTCGTTCCAGAAGGAAGCGTCTTCTAAAGATGATGCACAAGAAAGCCCGCAAACAGTGAACTGGACAAGTCCAGTTGTTTTTGTCAAAGCTTAAAGGAGTTGTAAAGGCAGAAGGTTTTTTTTTATCTTAATGCATTCTATGCATTAAGATAAAAAGCCTACTGTGTGTAGCAGCCACCCAGCACCTGCAAAACAGCAGTTCTGTGTCTGAATGGACACACAGAGCTGAAGCTCGGCTCAGGTGCCCCCATAGAAAGATGCTTGCTATGGGGGCACTCAACAGGAGGGAGGGGCCAGGAGCAGTGAAGAGGGACCCAAGAAGAGGAGAATCTGGGCTGCCCTGTGCAAAACCAACTGCACAGAGAGAGAAGTATATCATGTTTGGTATAAAAAAAAAAGAGACTTTACAATCACTTTAATTGAACAAGGTGATTTGCTACCATACATAGGTGCCCCACATTCTGCAATTTCCAGTTTTAGTAAATCAACCCCATGGTGCCACTTTTTTGTGTACTGTATGTGTACTGCATATACACTGATGTGCATTGGAGAAAAATGCTGTCCTCAGAGGAAATTTTTAACATGCAGTACATTTGCAGGAATTCATTCCATAGCATTCTTCTTACCAGTCTCTCTTTATTTTTATCTGTCTTTAGCATCGTAAAACCTGCACAGAAATTAAACTGTTCTGTGCACAGAGACAAGTACAAGAGCAATAGCGTTATTGTTTTCAAATGAAGATCTAGTCTTTGATAGATAAATCAGCATAATCTAAGTGTTTGATTATTTTTCTTATATGAGACTTTTGGAACAAAGGATTATGTCGGCTAGCGTTTCTCCTTCCTTGTGCTGTGTGGGAGAGTCCCCACAGAATTATTAGGTATAAGTGCTAAAGAATCATTACATTGCTGCAGACTGCCTTAGTCACAGAGCTGGCCACTTGTCACCTGCAATGACTGTGTTTGCAGTCCTCTTACCCTTATCCTGAAAGGGTTAAACAACTCATTGGTGACATTTTCATTTTCCTATTCAGCAAAACAAGAGAGACAGAAGGCTAGGACTGTTTTTTGACAGCTAGAATATTGTTATGAATCATGTCTTTATTTCCTGCAGGTGCTTTGGGGAAACGTACGAGATTTCAGGAAAACGACTTGGCTCAACTTGTTATAGATGTACAAAGGGAAGGGGATTCCATCTTACGCAATGGACTGACGCCCGCTCCAACCCCCGTGGAGAACTTGCCCAGGGTAAGGAAAACGTGATGCCAATCATTCTTCCGTCTTTATTAACCATTTCATCTCCGCACTGAGTTTTCAGAACTGCCGTGCTTTACTGATTTCTGTTTTTATAACCTGATCATTAAGAGTAGAAAGTGCATTGGCTCATTTGTTGTGGCAGTACAGTTAGAAATAATAATTTAGTAATGCAGCAACCCCTAGCAAATCATTTTCACCTCTCTTTAGTTTATTCTGTGTCTTTTGTTACATATGCTTTATGTACTTACAGGATGATCCCATAGAAACAAAAAATAAATAATTTTATTGTCATTTAAATATATTCAACAATAAGATCACATTTAGGAAGTAATCTGGCAGTTTATAATTTTTCCTGTTTTTTGTTAATGCTAAACAATAAGTTAATAGTATGAGAAAAACAGAGACATCAGACACTACCAGTGAGTTAAAAATGAATATGCCCAGAAGACGCAAATTTATATGCATGTTCAATTCAGGAGGGGAAGCAAAGATATTAATACTATAAATTATTGAAAGACTGTCTTAAACATTACATAGAATTTCATAAAGCGCAATATATTTTTTATACCATCTTTATTGAGATCTGCATTTTCGTAGTAAAAATCACCAGCCAGAGTTTAAGTGTGGGTGCTGTGAAGACATAATAGGGGATCATTAACAGCACTTGTTTTAGCCATAAGTACGTGTTTAGTTTTACAGTCTACAAGGTCATTATGTTGACTGATAATGCATCTCACTTTCCTGAGCTGCTTCAATAGCTTGTTTAATAATTATAATAGACAAATTTATTAGCCAAATTAAGGATTGCAGGACATCACTACATATGTTATGTGTATTTTTTCCTGTCCTTTTCACTCACATAGTACATTTCATGTGCCGAAGAGTAAAATAGAGCAAAGTGATCCCAAATTCATGTTTTAAAGAGATTTTTTTTGTGTTTTATATATTATTTATTTTTTGATTTCTGGATTAAAAATATTTTTAAATACATTTTGTTTTTTAATTTAATATACACTATATTGTCAAAGGTTTTGGGACACCTGCCTTTACACGCACATGAACTTTTATGGCATCCCAGTCTTAGTCCATAGTGTATAATAAAGGGTTGGCCCTTCCTTTGCAGCTATAACAACTTCAGCTCCTCTGGGAAGGCTGTCCACAAGGTTTAGGAGTGTGTCTATGGGAATGTTTGACCATTATTTCAGAATCGCATTTGTGAAGTCAGGCACTGATGTGGATAAGAAAGGCTTGGCTCGCAGTCCCCACTCTAATTCATCCCATAGGTTTTCCTTTTGGGTTAAAGTCAGGGCTCTATGTAGACCAGTCAAGTTCCTCTTTATGGACCTTTCCTTGTGCACTGGTCCAAATCATTTTGGGGGGGGGGGGGGGGCGGGGGTTATGGTGTGGGGTCATTTCATGCTCCCAACAGTATAAAGTATAATAGTTGTGAGCTGGCTGTTGATCCATATCATTAAATATATATTACAATCATTAATGATCTCAGAAAGTTGATAATAAACTTCACTGTAAGCGCATTATTATAATGCATCTAAAAAAAGCTTGACGCGTGTGTTTAGTGGATTTCACTCCACTTCTGCAGGAATGGATGCAAGGTGCGTATCTGCAAAGAACATATAGATACCAATGTAGTTTGATGGTTAACTCAAAAAAGAAAAAGTGGGAAATAAAAGAATCCATCCCTGAGTTACTTACAAGTCAGCTCCAGATTTAGCGTGCTGTGTTGCAAATTGGGGGGCTGCCAGGGATGTGTCTGTTCCAGGAGCTGTGGCACTGGCCTATGGAAAAAAGAAAAGCACACATGTGCAAACACCCAGAGGGGTATGGGTCTCCATGTCATATCTATATTAATAAAACCCAAGTGTCCCTGCGTCTGTCCCTGTGTCCGTGGAATTGCGCTACTGCGCATGTGCCCCACAGACAACCGTTGGGACGCACACACCGCCGCGGGAAAATTGCTGTCACGGGCAAACCAAAGGTGCTTTAGACCCCAAAATGGTATTGTAGTATATGAGGGAGGGAGGGGATTGTAGTGTTTGAAGGAGGGGATTGTAGTGTATGGGGGAGGGAGGGGATTGTAGGACACAGAACAGTGGATCATCCAATAGGAAAAAAATACACTACAATCCCCTCCCTCCCCCCCCATACACTACAATACCCTCCCCCCCACACTACAATCCCCTCCCTCCCCCCCACACACTACAATCCCCTCCCTTCCCCATACACTACAATCCCCTCCCCATACACTACAATCCCCTCCCTCCCCCATACACTACAATCCCCTCCCTCCCCCAAACACTACAATCCCCTCCCTCCCCCAAACACTACAATCCCCTCCCTCCCCCATACACTACAATCCCCTCCCTCCCCATACACTACAATCCCCTCCCTCCCCCATACACTACAATCCCCTCCCTCCCCCATACACTACAATCCCCTCCCTCCCCCAAACACTACAATCCCCTCCCTCCCTCATACACTACAATCCCCTCCCCCCATACACTACAATCCCCTCCCTCCCCCTTACACTACAATCCCCTCTCTCCCCCATACACTACAATCCCCTCCCTTCCCCCACACTACAATCCCCTCCCTCCCCCATACACTATAATTCCCCCTCCCCCATACACTACAATCCCCTCCCCCCCATACACTACAATCCCCTCCCCCCATACACTACAACCCCCCCCATACACTACAATCCCCTCCCCCATACACTACAATCCCCTCCCCCCATACACTACAATCCCCTCCCTTCCCCATACACTACAATCCCCTCCCTTCCCCATACACTACAATCCCCTCCCCATACACTACAATCCCCTCCCTCCCCCAATACACTACAATCCCCTCCCTCCCCCCCACTACAATCCCCTCCCTCCCCCCCATGCTACAATCCCCTCCCTCCCCCCCACGCTACAATCCCCTCCCTCCCCCAACGATTCAATCACCTCCCTCCCCCATACACTGTAGAACCCCTCCCCATACACTATAATCTCCCCCACCATACACTACAATCCCCTCCGTCCCCCCATACACTACAATCCCCTACCTCCCCCATGCACTGTAGAACCCCTCCCCCATACACTATAATCTCCCCCCATACACTACAATCCCCTCTGTCCCCCCATACACTACAATCCCCTCCCCCACATACACTACAATCCCCTCCCTCCCCCCACACTACAATCCCCTCCCTCTCCCATACACTACAATCCCCTCCCACCCCCATGCACTACAATCCCCTCCCTTCCCCATACACTACAATCCCCTCCCTTCCCCATACACTACAAACCCCTCCCCATACACTACAATCCCCTCCCTCCCCCCCACGCTTCAATCCCCTCCCTCCCCCATGCACTGTAGAACCCCTCCCCCATACACTGTAGAACCCCTCCCCCATACACTCCCCCATACACTATAATCTCCCCCCCCCCATACACTATAATCTCCCCCCCCATACACTACAATCCCCTCTGTATCTATATACATATAAAGTCCAAGTGTCTGCGTCCAGTCCCTGTGTCCATGGGATTTCGCTACTGCGCATGTGCCCCACAGACAGCCGTTGGGACTTGGAGCGCAGAGACTTAGGGCAGCCGGGTTCCTGTCGGACAATGCCTCCCGTCGAAAAATGCATCTGACGGACTGCGCATGCATGGTAAATTATGTCACTCCAGCTGACTGCTCCAGTCAGCTGGGGTTGACATCATTATTGCGCGTGCACAGTCCATCAGATGCATTTTTCGACGGGAGACAGTGCGGGAAGAATAATTATAGCGAACAGCTGACTGAGAGGAGGCGGGGAGGCATTATCCGACAGGACAGCGGCCGTGTAATCTGTTCTAAGTATACTAAATAATAATTATAAAAATAAATAATAAATAATTAGAAATTAAGAAATACAAAATATAACGAAATACTAAAGATACATATTAAAAACCAAATATGAAATATTAGTATTAAAATATATATATATATATATATATATATATATATATATATAAATATATCCTTCTGTTCTGAGTATACTAAATTTAAAAAAAAATAATATATATATATATATATATATATATATATATATATATATAGCTCCTTCTGCTCTAAGTATACTAAATAATCTATACATATAAAGTACAAGTGTCTCTGCGTCCAGTCCCTGTGTCCGTGGGATTGCGCTACTGCGCATGTGCCCCACGGACAGCCATTGGGACTTGGAGCCCAGAGACTTTGGGCGGCCGGTGTCGTGTCGAGGAATGCCCTCCGTCGGATAATGCCCGGGTCGGACTGCGCATGCTCCGTAAGTGACGTCACCCTGTCAGAACAGCTGATCGGCTGGGGTTGGCGCATGCGCAGTCCGTCGGGGGCACAATCCGACGAGAGACAGAGCGGGGAAGAATCTAATGTCAGATTCTGACTCGCTCTGTAGCGCGTGCGCAGTCCGTTGGGGGCATTTCTCGACGAGAGACAGAGCGGGGAAGAATCTAATGTCAGATTCTAACTCGCTCTGTACGATGATTACACATATGAACATTCTAACTCGCTATATGTAACTAATACACATATGAACATTCTAACTCGCTATATGTAACTAATATATATATATATATAATATATATATATATATATATATATATATATATATATATTATATATATATAGTTATATATAGTTATATATATAGTATATATATATATATATATATATATATATATATATATATATATATATATATATATTATATATATATGTATATAGTGTATATATATATATATATATATATATATATATATATATATATATATATATAGTGTGTATATATATATATATATATAGTGTATATATATATATATATATATATATATATATATATATATATATATATATATATATATATATATATATATATATATATATATATAGTGTATATATATATATACTATATATAGTATATTATATTATATATATATTATAGTAGTATAGTATATTATATAGTATATTATAGTATATATAGTGTATATATATATATATATATATATATACACTATACTATATATATACTATACATATACTATATATAGTATATTATATTATATATATTATAGTAGTATAGTATACTATAGTATATTATATAGTATATTTATATATATATATATATATATATATATATATATATATATATATATATATATAGTTACTATATATATATAGCTATATATAACTCATTAAAGGGGCACCCTGAAATACTATGATCAGTACTCATATAGTATATTATAGTATATATATAGTATAGTATATTTATATATATATATAGTATATATATATATATATATATATATATATATATACTATATATAGTATGTATGTATATATATATATATATAGTTACTATATATATATATATATATATAGTTACTATATATATATATATATATATATATATATATATATATATATATATATAGCTATATATAACTCATATGGCACACATTAAAGGGGCACTCTGAAATACTACGATCAGTACTCATATGGGACACATTAAAGGGGCACTCTGAAATACTAAAGGGGCACGCGACTGCAATAATAAAAGGGCACTCTGGAATACTAAAGGGGCACCCTGAAATACTACGATCAGTACTCATATGGGACACATTAAAGGGGGCACTCTGAAATACTACGATCAGTACTCATATGGGACACATTAAAGGGGCACTCTGAAATACTAAAGGGGCACGCCGACTGCAATAATAAAAGGGCACTCTGGAATACTAAAGGGGCATGCCGACTGCAATAATAAAGGGGCACTCTGACCGTGGGTCATAAAGGAGCTATGTGACTGGGACACATAACGGGGCACTCTGATAGGGACACTGATGTAAAGGAGGACTCTAACGGGAACACTGGATGTAAAGGGGGACTCTGACGGGGACACTGATGTAAAGGGGAACTCTGACGGGGACACTGATGTAAAGGGGGACTCTGACTGGGACACTGATGTAAAGGGGGACTCTGATAGGGAAGCACTAGATGTAAAGGAGCACTCTAATGGGGACACGGATGTAAAGGAGGACTCTGACAGGGACACACTGGATGTAAAGGAGGACTCTGACAGGGACACACTGGATGTAAAGGAGGACTCTGACAGAGGCACCGACACAGGCCAAATTACGGCGGGGGGACATGAACTGCATGACGGCGGGGACACAGGGTGGATGACGGCAGGGACAGGGGCTGAATGACGGCGGGGAAAGAGGCTGAATGACAGGGGGATACAGGCTGCATGATGAGGGACACACTGATGAGGCACAAATGAGGAGGCACTCATTGGCATGATTTAGACACAGATGGGCATGAGACACAGGTGGGCATAAATAGGGCAGAGATGGGCATGGATGAGGCAGAGATGGGCATGGATGAGGTAGGGGCGGTGCCCATCGGTGTGTACAGCGTGCGAAGAGAGAGCTAAACCAGACATGCAGCGTTCTGTTGACAAATGATCGCTCTGTCATTGGATGGAGCGATCACATGGTAAATGGCCCCTGTCGTTGGCCCTTTAACACAATCCGTGGGAAGCGCGATTCGGATGTCTCTGTACGCCCTCCCAGAATAGGCCGACCACGCTGTAGCCATCATTGGGCTATGCCCTGGTCGACAAGTACTTAATCCCCATAGTCTTAGCTATCCGATATTACCCGTAAAGCGGGGCTTTGCATTACTTATGTTCTGCAATATTTGGCCAAACTCGATCACAATGCCAGTCTCTGTGAAAATTAGGCATTGCCCCCAAAAAATGTGTGTGGCTACTGGAGGTCCTCTAGTATAAGTTTGCCAAGTATGGTGCCCTGAACCCCCGTGGTTTGGGCTCTACATTTATAGAAGCTTGGCCTGCTATGTTAATCTATGGCAGAGTCTTAGTCTGGAAATTTGAGGGGCTACAGCTAGGACCCCAAATGAGTCCGGGGGCCATATTTGGCACAGAGGTAGGGGGGTCCTTCCTTTACCACCCCAAACATTTTGGGGTTAGTTAGCTCAAAATTTCCTGATCAACTTTTTCTAGGGCCCCTTGAGAGTATGTGGCTCCCGGGCCATACGGCACAGCAGGGAGTGCTGGATACCATTGGACTATTCTGCGGTGGTCAGCTAAAGTCTACCCCAATGCAGGTCCCTGTGAAAATAAAGCATTGGCCCCAAACAAATGTATGTGCCAAATTTGGTGCCCCTGAGCACCGTGGTTTGGCTACCACAGGGCCCTACATTTAAGCTAGCCTGGCCCATTATGTTAATCTATGGTTCAGCCGCGATCAGGAATTTGAGGGGCCACAGATCGGGCCCCAAATTAGTCCAGAGGCCCAGAGGTAGGGAAGGTCTTCCTTTAACACCTCTACATTTTTGAGGTCGCTAGCCTGAAGTTTTATGGTCAGCTTTTTAGGGGGCCCCTTGGGAGTGTGTGGCCCTCGGGCACTAATGCGGAGTGGGGATTGGTGAGTACTGCAGGAATCTCTGGACTCTTAGCTATTTAACAATATTTGCAGAGCCTGGCTCTGCAGTTCCTATGTCCTGCGGTGGTTGGGCAAATTCCACCCCCATGAAGGTCCTCATGAAAATTAAGCATTGGCCCCAAAAAAATTTTGTGGCCCCTGGGGGTCCTCTAGTAACCCTATACCAAGTTTGGTGCCCCTGGGCAACATCGTTCCGCTACCGTGGGGCCCTAGATTTAGGCTAGTTTGGCCTAGCCTATGGTAATATATGGCGCAGTAGGGAATTTTGGAGGGGCCACAACGTGGGCCCCAAACATGTTCAGGGAACCTGGACTCTTTCAGGGCCTGGGCTGTGGCCCCCTCAAATTCCCACCCCCATCAGAGTCATGGATTAACATAGCGGGCCAATGTACCATAAATTTAGTGCCCTGTGGTACCCAAATCACGGGGGGATATGGTCACCAAACTTGGTACAGGGATACTAGCTGACCCCCAGGGTCACACACAAATTTTTTTGTGGACGATGCCTAATTTTCACGAGGACTGGCATGGGCGTCAAATTTGCACAAATACTGTAGAACATAGGTACCAGTGAGCCCTGCTCCGCAGGTAACATTGGATAGCTAAGAATATTGGGATTAATATGGTTTCCAGCAGTCCCTTCTCCACGGTACTGCCCCAGGGGCACACACTCCCAAAAGGCCCCTGAAAAAGTTGACCAGAAAATTTCAGGCTAGCTACTCCAACATTTTCAGAGTGGTAAAGGAAGATCTCCCCTACCACTGTGCCAAATATGGTCCCCTGGACTTGTTTGGTGCCCGAGCTGGGGCCCTGCAACTGTGCCCACTCGAAGATTGCCATACTGCACCAAGCTGACCTAAATTATGGGCCTAGTGGTACCTGAACCCTGGTGGCTAGGGGCCTCAAACGTGGCAGGGGCCACATGCTTTCAAACTCTCAAGTGGCCCTGGAAATAGCTCGGGCCCCAAATTAGTCTGGGGGGCCATATTTTGCACGGAGGTAGGGGAGGGCTCCCTTTACCAAGCATTTTGGAGTCGCTAGCCCAAAATGTACTGGTCAACTATTTCCAGGGCCACTTGAGAGTTTGCGGCCCTCGGCCCGTACCATGCAGCGGGGAGTGCTGGATATTGCAGGAATCCCTGGACTCTTAGCTGGACTCTTAGCTATTCAGCAGTATCTGTATAGCGCTGCTCTGCAGTTCCTGTATTCCATAGTGGTTAGCCAAATCGACCCCTATGCAGGTCCCTGTAACAATTAAGGTCCTGAAAAAAGCATGTGGCCCCTGCCACGTTTGAGGCCCCTAGCCACCAGGGTTCAGGTACCACTAGGCCCATAATTTAGGTCAGCTTGGTGCAGTATGGCAATCTTCGAGTGGGCACAGTTGCAGGGCCCCAGCTCGGGCACCAAATAAGTCCAGGGGACCATA